>NW_007378447.1:61157-76402 GCF_000475195.1 Diaphorina citri
AAGCTCACTCAAATCGCCGCCAGCTTCAGTCAAGAGATCGCAAGTCTACGGCAGGAGATAGTGTCACTCCGTCATCAGCTCTAAGAAGCCGGTTGTATTTATCTCACGAGTATCTGATGTAACAATTTATTGTTTCCTGGTCTTTGAAGACTTTTTTCAAGGATAAATCGTAAAGAGATCGGTGCGCCGCCGGTGTAAAGGGATCGGTGGGAAAGAGAAGACCAACCTGGCTTCAGAATTTGACTTGGTCCAAGCTGCGGCCTCCGAAATCAAAGTAGAAGTGATGATAGTCAAACTCTCCAAGAAGGCGATACCTAAAGAAGAAGAAAAGGAGGAGGAAAAGAAGGAAGAGGAGGAGGAGGACTCCTAGCTGACTAGGCTGGCATCAGTGGGCAGATTCTCCCAGCTGTCCTAGCCGACTAGGCTGGCACCAGTGGCCCTATATTAGGGTTTAAAAACTTTAAAACCGTCTAACCCTGTATCAGAAACCCACCTCTGCATTTAGCCAGAATGCACAACTTTTCCATTCAACATTTGAAAATTGAAATCTTTCAGAAACTCTCTGTCTCTCTCTCTCTTTCTCTCCCTCTCTCCCCTCTCCTCTCTCTCTCCTCTCTCTCCGGCTAAAGTTTTTTCATAATGTTCTCTTCATTGTGGCGTAGCTCCCATATCTTCTGCTTGGCTACACGCACACTTGTTCCCTCTCTCTCTCTTTCTCTCCCTCTCTCTCCCCTTCTCTCTCCTCTCTCTCTCTTTCTCTCCTCTCCTCTGTCCTCTCCCCCCTCTCTCTCTCCGGCTAAAGTTTTTTCATAATGTTCTCTTCATTGTGGCGTAGCTCCCATATCTTCTGCTTGGCTACACGCACACTTGTTCCTATTGAAAAGGCGACGAATGTTTCTATAGGGGAAGAAGTCCTTCTACTTTTCGCTTTAGATACAGATATCTAACTTAATTCGAGTACGGGGTGGTTTGGGAGAAAGGGTGTCTCAAGGTCTCAACATATAGTCGACTGGCAGACGATCGACGAGGCGAAGCTATGTTGTCGAAGCAGTGTGAAGGATTTCAGTCGACGTCAATCGACGGCCGGTCGACTGTGTGTGGACTGTGAACACACGTTTAGAATTCAAGATTCTCAGATTTCAAATTCTGAGAGCTGGAGGAAGACTTTATGTTCTGAGTTCTGATGTTCAATGAACTATCCTCATCAACGGAGGTGTACCCTTCCAATAAAGCCCTACCTAATCAAAATATGGAGTTTTTTTTATATTTTCAATGCAAGGTTTACGTAATCGTGTACTTGCAGTTCTTAAGGTGACATTTTCTAAGGGTCAACCCTGTATATAAATTTACAGGAAGATCTTTTCTACCTTCTTCTGAAAAGAAGAAAAACGCTTTTTCATATTCCTCATTAAAATATTATTATCAACATAATTATTCTCTTTCTTTAAAGGTATTATACCTATACTGAGATACATTCACTTTATACGTGTACTACACTGTACTTAGATACATACCAAAACGTAGAAATACGCAGGATACACTCACCTATAAAAAAATCGGGACTTTTTTTTTGAAGAGGTTTGACTGAGACAGACGGAACTGTAACTGCTATGGTCTTATCGTCCCGAAATCGAAGAAAAAAGAAAGACAGGATAAGAAAAAGCCAGCCGTTCCGAGAACGAACATTATATCATCAGGATAAAATCCGCCACGGGCTGAAATCGAACTCGCGGCCTAGCGCTTACAAGGCAGACGCTCTACCAACCAAGCTAACTATAGGCTGGCGGGACAAACTCTTTCAATATAAACAGACTTTTTAGCCCTGCGTCGAAAGTACCTGGAATTTTATCTAATCGTAATGAAAATAGAGCCAAAACGCCTGGCTTTCTCCTATCCTATCCACCTTCTTTCTTCGAATACGGGAAGATTTGCACACTGTGCCTTATTTTTTGCACTCAAGTATAGGTATATTAAGTATAAGTTGTACAGGAATAAGTATACAAAGCTCAAGTTGAGGAAAGTTTTAGAATCCTCTGTGTGGTGTTTTAGAACTTATAGAACTGACTAAGAAACTGAAGCTTCTCTTGGGAGAATAGGAGATAGAGAGAGAGGGAAGAGAGAGAGAAAGAGGGAAGAGAGAGAGATATGAAGCCATAGAGATAGAGGAAGAGGGAGGGAAAAATAGGAATACTGAAAATTGAAATAGGAGAAGAATACAATGTGTGAGAGAGAGAGAGAGAGAGAGAGAGAGAGAGAGAGAGAGGGAAAGAATGATAGGATATGAGAGGAACTGAAAATTGAAACAGGAGAAAATGAAAAAAGGAGAGGAAATAATAGGAAAAGAGACAGAGTATAATATTAAATGTCATAGGAAGAGATAGGTATGAAAGAATAGAGAAAGAGAGCGAGAGAGTGAGAGAGAGAGAGAGAAAGAGGAGGCCTATAAATATTATAAAGGAAATGACAATAGAACAGTTGCGCTTACTTGGGTGATGTTTCAAAGTCATAGAGCAGGAAAAATGAGGACCAACGGAATTTTTCTTTTTCTTCTACGACTTCTAGATCTCGAGATAAATCGATTTAACAAATACCGGTAAATCGTGAACTTTGACGTCACGGCATACGGTCCCGTAGGACATGACGTCGCAGCAAATGTCCCGAGCAAAGCTCCCTCGCAGGCAACGCATTAATGTGTTTGTGCGCATACGTTTCTGCGCATGTCTTTCCGCTCCTCCGCAAGCGCGCTTGCATACTGGCGCTACCTAGCGAGGCAACTGCGTGAAGTCTGACGTCACACATCTTTGAACTCTTTCATTAGAACGGAAAATGAAAATTGAATTTTCGACCTTTTACAGTTATGGAGTTTTGACCTCAGATTTGGATTTTTCCCAAATTTTTACATAGGAATCGACCATTTATTTATAATTTTTACCCATTGGGCCTCAGATTTGGATTTTTCACTGCTTTTTACGTAGGAATCGACCATTTTTAATATCTTTTACCCATTTGCAACTGCTCCATTCATGAGAACAGGTGCACTCAAAAAGTCCTTACCTCCTCTTCTACACCTACCTATCTGCCTACCCAACTTGGATGTTTTCTCTTTAACTATTTCATACCTTTACCTGTTTACCTACCTAGGTACCTACATATTCGTTCATATTTTCAATTGTTTTTTCCGTCTTTAATTTTTCCTGCTAAGACACCCCCCCCCCCCCGGGAGTCGGGGAGTAGCGAAAGCAAACATTTAAGCCAAGAAGACAAAATATGTACCTACCTTATACATGTGTAATATTAAACATAGGTACACATAACAAATGTATAGCTACAATGATGTAGCCATACATTACAAGTGTGCGTATGCTCTTGTACCTACTTGTAATTGGAACAGAAAATGGCATTACACTTTATTGCATTACATCAGGCGGGGGTTTATTCTTATTAAATTTTCTCGAAAATATGTAAGTATAGTTACCTAGAGTAAAATTATTTGTCTCAAAATTATTATGCACAATTACCTATTACATGCTGTCTCAAAATTATATGTAATACCTAGGTACGTACCGATTTATTTAGTTATATTTAGTAGGATTATATATCCAAAAGAATTCTGCCGTTTTGGCGAAACAAGACATGCCATTCTCTGGGGAGCAATGACACAATAAACTCTTGAGAATGAACACATTTAGTCATGACACTTTCCTTTCGTCTTTATATTTTTATTTATTTCAATTTTGTCTTTTTTTTCAAGAGGTTTGATATATTAGAGGGAACTGTAACTGCTAAGGTCTTACCGTCCCGAAAGCAAAGAGAGAAGGAAGACAGGATAGGAGAAAGCCAGCCGTTCCGAGAACGAACCTTACCTGTTTAGGATAAAATCCGAACAGGGTGAGGCGGGAATCAAACCTGCGACCTGGAGCTTAAAAGGCAGACTAGCTACCACCCAAGCTAACTAGGCTGGCAAAATCCTTGAACCTAAAGAAGTGACTTCAGTCTTCAGTGCCTTCAAGAAAGGGAAAGAAACAGTGTGTGTATATTTTACTAGCTGAATTCCGTCGCTTCGCTCCGGAATCCCGCTAGTTCATCCCGAGGCATGGCCAAACTTGTGGGAGGCATGGACTGCCTTTTACGTAGGAATCGACCATTTTTTAATAATTTTTACCCATTTGCAACTGCTCCATTCATGAGAACAGGTGCACTCAAAAAGTCCTTACCTCCTCTTCTATATCTACCTATCTGCCTACCCAACTTGGATTTTTTCTCTTTACCTATTTCATACCTTTACCTACCTATAGTGTGTCCAGATCAATGTGACAGCAAAAAACTAGGCATTGTTGCCAAACATGTCACATGTGCAATGGTAGAGAATCTTTAAAAGGGGAAGTTATATTGCACAGTGCTTCCTCCGACAGTAAGCAAAAAATTAGGCATTGTTGCCAAACATGTCACATGTGCAATGGTACAGAATCTTTAAAAGGGGAAGTTATATTGCACAGTGCTTCCTCCGACAGTGAAACAAAGTCAGGTAAGGCGATATCCACCTTACCTGCTCTGGAATCAAACCTCTGAACTTAAAGCTACCTCTGCATTTTAGAAGAGATAGGTAGTTTATCAAAAATAGACCTTTACCTGAATTGCAACAATGTAAGGATTTCCTGCAATCTGATTGGTTCCTTCATTTTGGGTTGATGAGTCAGTTGAAAAAAAAACTAACTATCCTACCTACTTCAACAGTCTAATTTCAGCACTATACTAATAAATACCTACTTACCTGGGCTTTTGCAGGGTACTTTGTCCCCTAGAAGACCTAGAAGTTCGACTTACAAGCATTTAATCATTATAGTGTCACGACCGTCATTATTATTAAAGAGGGAATTATCTTCTAAATAGGCATCCGTATTTATATCAGTCTGGCTTGTATCAAATTGATTCTAAACATGCAAAGCTTCTGAACTTGTCAAGTACCTACATACTCCTTCATATTTTCAATTGTTTTTTCCGTCTTTAATTTTCCTGCTAAGACAACCCCCCCCCCCTGGAGTAGCGAAAGCAAACATGAAGACAAAATATGTACCTCATACCTACGTGTCTAATATTTAACCTATACTGTAGCTATACGTTACAAATGTGCGTATGCTCTTGTACCTACTTGTAATTCGAACAGAAAATGGCATTACCTACACTTTATTGCATTACATCAGGCGGGGGTTTATTCTTATTAAATTTTCTCGAAAATATGTAAGTGCATAGTTACCTACAGTAAAATTATTTGTCTCAAAATTATTATGCACTATTATTACATGCTGTCTCAAAATTATATGTAATACCTATTAGGTACGTATACCGATTTATTTAGTTATTTAAGTAGGATCATATATCCAAAAGGATTCTGCCGTTTTGGTGACACAAGACATGCCATTCTGGGGAGCAATGACACAATAAACTCTTGAGAATGTACACATTTAGTCATGACACTTTCCTTTCGTCTTTATATTTTTATTTATTTCAATTTTGTCTTTTTTTCAAGAGGTTTGATATATTAGAGGAAACTGTAATTGCTAAGGTATTATCGTCCCGAAAGCGAAGAGAGAAGGAAGACAGGATAGGAGAAAGCCAGCCGTTCCGAGCACAAACCTTACCTGTTTAGGATAAAATCCGAACAGGGTGAGGCGGGAATCAAACCTGCGACCTGGAGCTTAAAAGGCAGACTAGCTACCACCCAAACTAACTAGGCTGGCAAAATCCTTGAACCCAAAGATGTGACTTCAGTGCCTTCAAAAAAGGGAAAGAAACAGTGTGTGTATATTTTATTGTGGAATGAAATATTCATTTTAATAAAGAAGTAAGGAAGGAATGAGCTACCTATTGAGATCCCTCCCATTATATTTCACTACCCCATTCCAGAATACTACCCCATTCCAGTACCCATTTAAATCACTTTTGTCTTTCTCTCCCTCCTATCCGTCCTTTCTACCTCTTCCTCCCTTCTCTCTCTCTCTCTGCTTTCTCCTTCTTCCTCTTCCTCCCCTGCAATTCTCATTCTACTTTCTCACCCTCTGTTTTTCCTTCTCTTGCCTCTTCCTCCTCCCTCCTTTTTACTCTCTCTCTCCCCACGCCACTCACTCCTTTCTCATCTCTTTCCTTCTCCTTAAACCTCTTTTCCCCTCTTACTTACTCTCTCTCTCTCCCTCCCCCAATTCTCAACTCTCCCCCTTTTTCTCCCTCTCTTCCTCCCACCCTTCTCCTTTTGCTCTCTAGTTCTCTACCTTTTCATCCACTCCCTCCTCCTCGTCTTTTTTCTCCTCCTCCTCCTCCTCTTTCAATGAAATATTCATTTTAATAAAGAAGTACCTACCTAAGGAAGGAATGAGCTACCTATTGAGATCCCTCCCATTATATTTCACTACCCCATTCCAGAATACTACCCCATTCCAGTACCCATTTAAATCACTTTTGTCTTTCTCTCCCTCCTATCCGTCCTTTCTACCTCTTCCTCCCTTCTCTCTCTCTGTTCTACATGTAGAATGTTATGTGGAGATTTCATTTACTCTAATTCATTTTCTATTCCTTCTACTTCTACTCTATCTAAAGTAGCTTTTGATAAACGACTCTACGCAGGGGTGTTTTTATATTTTTCAAGAGGTTTGATAGAGGGGACTGTACGTAACTGATGAGAAGGTCTTATCGTCCCAAAATCGAAGAGAGGAGGAAAACAGGATAGGAGAAATCCAGCCGTTCCGAGAACGAACCTTCTCTGTTGAGGATATTTTGTAAAATTCGTCTCGGACGGGAATCGAACCCGTAGCGCTTACGAAGGAGGAGCGCTATTCACCAAGCTATCTAGGCTGGCATCAGTGGGTAGATTCTCCTAGCAGTCCTAGCTGACTAGGCTGGCATCAGTGGGCAGATTCTCCTAGCAGTCCTAGCTGACTAGGCTGGCATCAGTGGGCAGATTCTCCTAGCAGTCCTAGCTGACTAGGCTGGCATCAGTGGGCAGATTCTCCTAGCAGTCCTAGCTGACTAGGCTGGCATCAGTGGGCAGATTCTCTCTCATTGCAACAGCGTCTGTGTGACTTTGTCTAGGTGACCCTATCCTACTAGTTATTCCTAATCGAGCTTCAACAAAGTTCTCGTGCTGAATGGCATTTCCTACTTGCATGTTTCAAGTTTCAACGTTTCAACCCCAGCGCAAACTTCGGGTTACAATTTTCTCATTCGTATTTATTCTCTCTTTTCCTTTGTGCAACCTGAAACTAGCAGTTGCTGTTTCTCTGCCCTCGTCTTTTGTTTGCAAATATTCTGCCGGAAAATAATGAGGCCTTTTGTGGGCGAAAAACGGCGTTTAATTGCCTTTTCCGAAGTCCTTCTACTTTTCGCTTTAGATACAGATATCTCTAACTTGATTCGAGTACGGGGTGGTTTGGGAGAAAGAAAAGATTGTGAGAAAGCTTGTTTCAAGGTGTGTCTACATAGTCGACGGGCTGTTGATCGACGAGGTGAAGCTATTTTGTCGAAACAGTGTGGACGGTTTCAGTCGACGTCAATCGACGGCCGGTCGACTACGTGTGAACACACCTTTAGAATTCAAGATTCTCGGAATTCAAATTCTGAGAGCTGGAGGAAGACTTTATGTTCTGAGTTCTGATGTTCAATGAACTACCAGTGATTATAAAGGGTGTTCCAATAGGAACGCCCTGATTTGTTATTTCATTCTCAGCCTACCCCATGCTTTGATTTGTTTGAATTTGATGCCAGGTTGTTCCTTAATGTATGCCATTTAACCATGGCTAGGTACATGAATGTGGGCGTTAATGGTTCAAATGTGGTCGTTCTTAATGGAACACCCTTTATTTTTCAAAGTTGACAACAAAGGCACATCTGGGCAATTGGTTCCTGCTGCCTTTCCCCGGCCCCACACGCGGTTGAGGTTAATTTGAGTAGGCGGGTAGATGGTCGCCAAATGGACAGTTAAACCCTCGTCACTATAAAGACCTTAGCAGTTTACCTATAGCTCTACATATAAAATTACGTCATCAACGGAGGTTTACCCTTCCAATAAAGCCCTACCTAATCAAAATATGGAGTTTTTTTTTAGTTTTTCAATGCGTAATCGTGTACTTGCAGTTCTTAAGGTGACATTTTCTAAGGGTCAACCCTGTATATAAATTTACAGGAAGATCTTTTCTACCTTCTTCTGAAAAGAAGAAAAACGCTTTTTCATATTCCTCATTAAAATATTATTATCAACATAATTATTCTCTTTCTTTAAAGGTATTATACCTATACTGAGATACATTCACTTTATACGTGTACTACACTGTACTTAGATACATACCAAAACGTAGAAATACGCAGGATACACTCACCTATAAAAAAATCGGGACTTTTTTTTTGAAGAGGTTTGACTGAGACAGACGGAACTGTAACTGCTATGGTCTTATCGTCCCGAAATCGAAGAAAAAAGAAAGACAGGATAAGAAAAAGCCAGCCGTTCCGAGAACGAACATTATATCATCAGGATAAAATCCGCCACGGGCTGAAATCGAACTCGCGGCCTAGCGCTTACAAGGCAGACGCTCTACCAACCAAGCTAACTATAGGCTGGCGGGACAAACTCTTTCAATATAAACAGACTTTTTAGCCCTGCGTCGAAAGTACCTGGAATTTTATCTAATCGTAATGAAAATAGAGCCAAAACGCCTGGCTTTCTCCTATCCTATCCACCTTCTTTCTTCGAATACGGGAAGATTTGCACACTGTGCCTTATTTTTTGCACTCAAGTATAGGTATATTAAGTATAAGTTGTACAGGAATAAGTATACAAAGCTCAAGTTGAGGAAAGTTTTAGAATCCTCTGTGTGGTGTTTTAGAACTTATAGAACTGACTAAGAAACTGAAGCTTCTCTTGGGAGAATAGGAGATAGAGAGAGAGAGGGAAGAGAGAGAGAGAGAGAGAAAGAGGGAAGAGAGAGAGATATGAAGTGATAGAGATAGAGGAAGAGGGAGGGAAAAAAGAGGAATACTGAAAATTGAAATAGGAGAAGAATACAATGTGAGAGAGAGAGAAAGAGAGAGAGAGAGAGAGAAAGAATGATAGGATATGAGAGGAACTGAAAATTGAAACAGGAGAAAATGAGAAAAGGAGAGGAAATAATAGGAAAAGAGACAGAGTATAATATTAAATGTAATAGGAAGAGAAAAGGTATGAAAGGATAGAGAAAGAGAGCGAGAGAGTGAGAGAGAGAGAGACAGAGAAAGAGAAAGAAAAAGAGGAGGCCTATAAATATTAAAAAAGGAAATGACAATAGATCAGTTGCGCTTACTTGGGTGATGTTTCGAAGTCATAGAGCAGGAAAAATGAGGACCAACGGATTTTTTCTTTTTCTCCTACGACTTCTAGAGCCCGAGATAAATCGATTTAACAAATACCGGTAAATCGTGAACTTTGACGTCACGGCATACGGTCCCGTAGGACATGACGTCGCAGCAAATGTCCCGAGCAAAGCTCCCTCGCAGACAACACATTAATGTGCTTGTGCGCATACGTTTCTGCGCAGTTCTTTCTGCTCCTCCACTAGCGCGCTTGCATACTAGCGCTACCTAGCGAGGCAACTGCCTGAAGTCTGACGTCACACATCTTTGAACTCTTTCATTAGAACGGAAAATGAAATCGACGGTCGTCGGGTCGACCTATAATCAATAAAGACTAACTTTAAAGGCTCTACTTGTAAATCCCACAACAAATGATCAACAGTTAGTTATAGTTGTGTGTATTAAATAACATATCTTACACGTTATATTTTAAGCTAATAGTGACTTTAATCCAAACATGTCTTGCACATTTCATTACATATTAAAAACATCCTCATTATCAATCAAAAGTACCACACATCTGTTGTACAAATTACCCATGTTTTCTCATCTTCCTACTTGTTTATACTAATTTATTAGTAAATAAATATAGTGAATAAGTAAAAGTATAGTGCTTTATTCAATTTACGGAATGCATAAACCAACGGGAAAAGGGGGATCGTTTTCGAAGGTACCTAACTATAACTGCTATCGTCCCGAAATAGATGAGAAAAACGGGATAGACGAAATACAGGCTGAAATATTGACTTTTTTTTTCTTCTCGATAAGGCCTTTTAACATGTTGGTAAATGTCGTTCGAGCCGTTATTGATGTTTCTACTTTTGATTCTTGTTACAGATTTCAAATTGAATGAGCAACATCTCACAGAATTCCACTGATCTAAAGGTAAGTGTTAGCTAATAAAAGCATAACAAAGTAAAAGCACAGACAATCCAAATAAAGCCCTACTTATACTTAGTAAGAAACGCAAATGAATATCAACAGACCACATGATCTGCACAGACCATAGGTAGATAGGTATATACTTATGGCGAGAGGAAAGAAAGGTGAAAGTTAAGTGTAGGAGAGGCTTTCGTCGCATAGTATACTTAGATTAGTTAGTCATATTAGTCTTAGGTCAGGGCTAAATAGATAGAAGCAAAGAACCAGTTCTCTACATAACACAGACCACAGCGTGCAAGATTATGTTGCAGAAAAGTGTTGGTAATAGTAAGTTTTTGGTGCGTTCCACAAAACCCATGATATTTCACGTAGGAACAAGTAGGAACGTTGTAGCGTTGAGGTTGATACAGAGAGGGATAGTAGGGAAAAACAATAAATGAAGCAGGTAAAATACACCATACAAAGGAGAAAACACAAGAATCATCAAACTTGTTAGTGGATGTGGCACACTTGTTAGTGGAACTTGTTAGTTGATGTGTACAAAAAAAAAAGCTCCGGTTTGTTCAATAGATAAAGTTTGAGTTTAACCAATCAAAACACTACAAACGTCTCCCTAATGTCCATCTCAAATCAAAAGGTCACGATGAGAGAAATTAAGGGAGGTCACACTAAGTAAGAGGTCATGTAGGTCATGCAGCACCTGCAATGACCTCAAGGAAGATTTGTTGGCATGAAGACAAAAACACGGAACTAAATATAGAGGGAAAGGCATCAACACTAACATTATTGTCGTCTTCCTCTCTCCTTATTCCATCATCTGCTTCTTCTTCATCTCTTCCTTCCCCTCCTGATTCTTCTTCTTCTTCTTCTCCTGACTTCTTTCTTTTTTCTCTCTCTTCTTCTTCTTCTTCTCCTCTTGCTTCTTTTTCTATTTCTCCTCCCATTTTCTTCTTTTTTCTCCTCCTCCTCCTCCTCTTTCTTCTTCTCTTCACCCTCCTCATTTTACTCATACATCTGATTCTGCCTCTTGCAAGAAGAAGGTAGAGTCTAAATGGATAGAGGGAAAGGCATCAACACTAACATTATTGTCGTCTTCCTCTCTCCTTATTCCATCATCTGCTTCTTCTTCTTCTTCTTCTTCTTCTTCTTCTTCTTCTGCTTTTTTCTTCTCCTCCTCCTCTTCTCCTCCTCTTCTCCTCCTCTTCTTCTCCTCCTCCTCTTCTCCTCCTCCTCCTCCTCCTTCTTTTCCTCCTCCTCTTCTCCCCCTCCTTCTTCTCCTCCTCCTCTTCTCCTCCTCCTCCTCTTCTCCTCCTCTTCTCCTCCTCTTCTTCTCCTCCTCCTCCTCCTCCTCCTCCTCTTACTCATACCTCTGATTCTGCCTCTTTCAAGAAGATGTTAGGTTAGATTCTTCATTTAACTTCTTGACAAAGGTTAAGGGTGTGACATTGGATCTACTGAAGGATAATAGTATTCCTATGATGTCATCTATATTCTATATAATAGTCATCAACCGTTGAACAATAATGGATGACTCCTTCCTATAAAATTTATAGTATAATATGACTCCACTGTGTTTAATATTTACTGTATTTATTTCACTACCTATATGCATTTATTTATTTGACATTCTTTTGAGAACAAATGCCAAAAGTGCGTTGTCGTTAGAATGATTTTAGCGAGTAATCGCACACAAACCATTCAATTCTTCCCGTTAGTTCTTACAGAAGCATGCAAAAGGTATACGCAGAAATTAACGCACTATAATAACAGGCTATCAGTGGAACTCTTTTAAAACCAGTTTGAATCAAGAAGTTATTTATCGGGCCTAAGTTATGTGGTCTGACAGAAGCTTGTAGTGCTTCCTCTAATATCCTATAGCTAGAGCCCAAAGAATTATCACCTTGCACAAAAAGCCCACTCTGACTTCTGTGGTTAAGGTGTTGGAGGACTTGTAGGGGCAAAAAGCCTTGAAAGTTGGCTTAAACGTAATATACGAAAATATCAGCTGATTTCCCTTTATTTGCTGAACCAAATTTCAATAAAATCGGACTTAGCATTCGGGAAAGATATTAACAACGGAACTTTTCATACAAAAGTGTTACAATTTGGACCTTAGGGTCAATCATTTGACTATTTCAGGAATTCCAGACGAGAAATATTTCGAATAAAATATTTCCCGAGTTTAATAATATAAAATTTAACAATAGGGTGTTAATGAAGGATGTAAAATTCTGTCTGGCTGCTGCGAAGAATAGTTTTTAATAAAATATGTACATGGTATATTGATTTTAAATACATACCTTAGTTTGGACTTTTGGAGGGTAGCTCGATTTCGTCCTAAGCGGTAGGTCGCAGTTTCGGTTTCTGACCGGGACAAACCCTCTTTCAAACCTAAATAAAATAACGATAAAAAAAAACTTCCTTTGATTTTGACAAAGCATTCGACTGGTTGATCGTGAAAGCATTGTGCTATAAATACACCTCCAAAGTTTTATTACATAAACAAACATGATGTATTACCCACGTTCCTGTTCGCGTTATTTAATTATAATCCCACAATTCATATGGATTACGGATGTTAAAAACTACAAGGATTCCGCAAGGATGTTGTGTGATTCTTTTTAATCTCTTCTTCATTCTTTTCGTTTTTTTCGTTTTTTTTTTTTTTTTTTTTTTTGAAATTTGAAGTCATTGGAGAAATTCTTTAAAGACATGCTCGTTCGTCATAAATCCGGTTATGGTAGCTACCAATTTGTAATCCGTTTTCTGTTTTGATTCCTAATCCACTAATCTTGGTAGATAGTGGTGTCAGTGGCTAAAGACTTGGCCATTATTCATACAAGCTAATAAGTTAACATTCGGTGAATTGGATACGCAACATGTACTTCATTAGGCGTTAGACCTTCTATAATCCTTCCATGTTTTTCAATAGATAATACATATATATTATTATCATCTGTATAGGTACAAGGTACATATTAAAATAAAGATTCAGTGCCAGGATAGTTGGCTTGGACGGTAGCGCGTCTGCCATGTAAGCTTGGTCGCGGGTTCGATTTCCGCCCGGGGCGCATTTTATCCTGAACGGCTGAGGTTCATTCTGGGAACTGCTGGCTTTCTTCTATCCTGTCTTCGCCTTCGGTACGATAAGACCAGAGCAGTTACAGTTCGATGTCGATGACCGTCAGCCGATATCGATCGACGAGGTGAATTTATGTTGTCATCAAGGTAGTGTGGACGGTTTCAGTCAACATCGATCGACAGCCGTCAGGTCGACCTATCAATAAAGACTAACTTTAAAGGCTCTACTTGTAAATCCCACAACAAATAATCAACAGTTAGTTATAGTTGTGTGTACTCGCACTTCGTGCTCGGGAGGGGGGCTTCGCCCCCCTCCACCCCCCGGGGGCTTCGCGTGTTCGCTACGCGGGGTCAGTCAGTCAGTGAGTCAGTGAGTGAGTCAGTTACACAAGGGGCTGTATATATTTTAGATTATCGGGCCCAAGTTATGTGGTCTGACAGAAGCTTGTAGTGCTTCCTCTAATATCCTATAGCTAGAGCCCAGAGAATTATCACCTTGCACAAAAAGCCCACTCTGACTTCTGAGGCTTAGGTGTTGGAGGACTTGTAGGGGCAAAAAGCCTTGAAAGTTGGCTTAAACGTAATATACGAATCTACGAAAATATCAGCTGATTTCCCTTTATTTGCTGAACCAAATTTCATTAAAATCGGACTTAGCATTCGGGAGAGATATTAACAACGGAACTTTTCATACAAAAGTGTTACAATTTGGACCTTACTGCGTTCGGTCAATCATTTGACTATTTCAGGAATTTCAGACGAGAAATATTTCGAATAAAATATTTCCCGAGTTAATAATATAAAATTTAACAATAGGGTGTTAATGACGGATGAAAAATTCTGTCTGGCTGCTGCGAAGAATAGCTTTTAATAAAATACATGATATTGATTTTAAATACATACCTTATGTATTTAAAATCAATACCATGTACATATTTTATTTGGGAGGGTAGCTCGATTTCGTCCTAAGCGGTAGGTCGCAGTTTCGGTTTCTGACCGGGACAAACCCTCTTTCAAACCTAAATAAAATAATCCACTCTGACTTCTCAGGTTAAGGTGTTGGAGGACTTGTAGGGGCAAAAAGCCTTGGAAGTTGGCTTAAGCGTAAACGAATCTACTAAAATATCAGCTAATTTCCCTTTATTTGCTGAACCAAATTTCATTAAAATCGGACTTAGCATTCGGGAAAGATATTAACAACGGAACTTTTCATACAAAAGTGTTACAATTTGGACCTTACTGCGTTCGGTCAATCATTTGACTATTTCAGGAATTTCAGACGAGAAATATTTCGAATAAAATATTTCCCGAGTTTAATAATATAAAATTTAACAATAGGGTGTTAATGGCGGATGTAAAATTCTGTCTGGCTGCTGCGAAGAATAGCTTTTAATAAAATACATGGTACCTAGGTATTGATTTTAAATACATACCTTAGTTTGGAATTTTGGAGGGTAGCTCGATTTCGTCCTAAGCGGTAGGTCGCAGTTTCGGTTTCTAACCGGGGCAAACCCTCTTTCAAACCTAAATAAAATAACGAGAAAAAAAAAAACTTCCTTTGATTTTGACAAAGCATTCGACTCGTTGATCGTGAAAGCATTGTGCTATAAATACACCTCCAAAGTTTTATTACATAAACAAACATGATGTATTACCCACGTTCCTGTTCGCGTTATTTAATTATAATCCCACAATTCATATGGATTACGGATGTTGAACACTACAAGGATTCAGCAAGGATGTTGTGTGATTCTTTTTAATCTCTTCTTCATTCTTTTCGTTTTTTTCGGTTTTTTTTTTTTTTTTTTTTTTTTATTTTTAGGCCTTTGGGAAATTTTTTTTAACCCTTTCGTCGGAGCCACTGGGCATATGTCATCTGCCTGGGTGACTTAGTGGTCATGTCTGACATG
>NW_007378447.1:76771-77393 GCF_000475195.1 Diaphorina citri
GAAGAAATGAAAACTGAAAACTAAAATCGAAAGAAAACATTAAACGTAGGAGAAGTTTTGCTGGCCTCAAACCTTGTTCCCTGTGTATTTCTTATGGGAGAACTAAAAAAAACGTCAATATCTCGGGAACAGTTTGGAATTTCGGGATTTTCCGATTTTTCCCAGTACCTACAAAAAATAAGGAATCCAATGGTGAAAACCGCATCTTCCTAGCTCATCTAGAAGTGGGTTAGAATTAGTATGAGTGAGTGAGTCAGTGAGTGAGTCAGTTACACCGCTGCGCGCTCCCGGGGGCTTCGCGGGGTAGTGCATGGGGTCGCGCTTCGCGCTCCCTCGTTTACGGTCGCGCTGCGCGCTCCCGGGGGCTTGGCGGGGTTGTGCATGCGGTCGCGCTGCGCGCTCCCGGGGCTTCGCGGGGTTAGGCATAGGGTCGCGCTTCGCGCTCCCTTGTTTACGGTCGCGCTGCGCGCTCCCTGGGTTTCGCGGGGTTGTGCATGGGGTCGCGCTCCCTCGTTTAAGGTCGCGCTGCGCGCTCCCGGGGCTCCGCGGGATGTGCGTGAGGTCGCGCTTCGCGCTCCCTTGGCTTCGCCCCTGAAAACTAATATCGTCCCTGAGTCTTGTC
>NW_007378447.1:78225-111409 GCF_000475195.1 Diaphorina citri
TACGGTCGCGCTGCGCGCTCCCGGGGCTTCGCGGGGTGTGCATTAGGTCGCGCTTCGCGCTCCCTTGGCTTCGCCCCTGAAAACTAATATCGTCCCTGATTCTTGTTTCGAAGAAATGAAAACTGAAAACTAAAAGCGAGAGAAAATATTAAACGTAGGAAAAGTTTTGCTGGCCTCAAACTCTGTTCCCCGTGTATTTCTTATGGGGGGATTAAAAAATGTCAATATCTCGGGAATGGTTTGGAATTTCGGGAGTTTCCGATTTTTCCCAGTATGTACAAAAAATTAGGAATCTAATGGTGAAAACCGCATCTTCCTAGCTCATCTAGAAGTGGGTTAGAATTAGTATGAGTGAGTGAGTGAGTCAGTCAGTTACACAAGGGGCTGTATATATTTAGGATTAAATAACATATCTCACACGTTATATTTTAAGCTAATAGTTACTTTAATCCAAACATATCTTGCACATTGATAACATTTCATTACATATTAAAAACATCCTCATTATCAATCGAAAGTACCACACACACATCTGTAGTACAAATTACCCACGTTTTCTCATCTTCCTACTTGTTTATACTAATTTATTAGTAAATAAATATAGTGAATAAGTAAAAGTATAGTGCTTTATTCAATTTACAGCCAGAGGAGAGAAAGGAGATGCGAAAAATCGCAGAATGAGGAGGTAGCCTGTGCAAGTGTTGGGTGAACATAATTAATATAATTTTAATAAATAAGAAGAAAAAAAGAAATAATACTTATATGTAGGAGAGTATGGTATCTAGACCTATACATGTACTAATAGGTAATATCATGTTTTTACGAGGCATACTTTGCAATTCGCCACAGTTCATTATGAGCGCACTTAAACATAGTCATATCTTGAAGATAATGTGCGCATTTAAACATAGTTAGCTCGAAGATAAAATCGTTTTATCTCACCATTCAAAGCTCTGTCTTCTGCAAAGGTCAAAATAGATGGCCGTGCAATACTTATGATCGTAAACAGAACGGCCCATCATCCACGCGTCGTAAAATTGTGAATCTCATGAGAAGAAATAAGAGTCATGATGTCATGAATAAGAGTCATCATGGTCGAAGGGTGAAAATTGTCATATCTCACTGGGTGTTATTGTTTCCAAAACTTTTTCCAAAGGAAAAATTTCAGCGCCGCAGGCGTGGCCCATCATCCACGCGTCGTAAAATTGTGAATCTCATGAGAAGAAATAAGAGTCATGATGTCATGAATAAGAGTCATGATGGTCGAAGGGTAAAAATTGTCATGATATCTCACTGGCTGTTATTATTTCCAAAACTTTTTCCAAAGGAAAAATTTCAGCGCCGCAGGCGATGTTTTCAA
Source organism: Diaphorina citri (assembly GCF_000475195.1). NCBI lineage: Eukaryota > Metazoa > Arthropoda > Insecta > Hemiptera > Psyllidae > Diaphorina > Diaphorina citri. Next base: position 79,586 of record NW_007378447.1, read on the forward strand.
GAAGAAAGTAGGTAGAATACATTGAAAACCCTTTCAAGGTCAATAAAAACGGGAAAAATGTAGAGATCAGCGCCGCAGGTGAAACTTTATTGGAATATTGAAAGGAAAGTTTTACATAACTTTTTTCATTAATACCTATTTTAACGCTGTGAGATTGCTGTGGGCCGCGAGTTGAACACTTCTGATGTGGTCTATTCCTTGATCTATATTTTGATTCCATTTCTAACAGGCAAATGAGATGTTAGACCCTTGTTATACCATAGTTTCTAAAGACAATCGATTTAACCATGACAAACTCATTACTGCCCCTGGGATATCATGCTGGAGATTGATTGATATTCACACTCACGACACGAACTTCAGAAAAATAAGTGAGGTATACCTTTGTGTCGATAGGGCAACTTTCCATAATATCGCGGGTATGCTTGTCGCTCATCAGATGGGAGAGAAACCCAGGAAAAAGCAAATTTTCAGTGAAACAGCTTAAAAATTTCGATTTCCGTTGAAATGCATTGGGAGGACTTTACAAAAACTCGTGTACGAGTATCTTGATGAATAATGTGGAGCTACTGTAGACCTAAAGGATAAACGAGACAATTTCAAGTTTTATCAAGAAAAAACTTTATGAAAACATAAACATCGTAATATTAGATATCTACTGACTAACTAGATCAACTTCTCCAAACAAGCTGAAGGCTAGATGGAACAGAAAAATATTTATAAGAGTTATAGGTAGGTACCTACCTACGTTGTTTATAGGTAAGTATGTATCTACATACTTTCCAAACATCCTGCAGCTATGAAATGTTTCCAGTTTCCGCCGGATCACTGAAGTTAAGCAACGTTGACGTTTGTTATCGGAACGGGTGACCGTTTGGGGCAACACTGGAATCTGGAACTTTGTTCGGGGTGCACTCAGCCTGGTGAGGCAAATTGAGAGAGTTGAAATCCCAGGGGAATAGGTCAAAGTACTCTTTTGGGTAAGACTTCCCTTCACAATACATAGTCTGGATGAGATAAAAAAGTTCCTCTAGTCGGCCTAGTTATCTTTAAGAGTAGCCCGTCTGCCTTGTAAGCGCTAGGTTATGGGGTCGAATCCAGCTGAGGGGCGAACGTTATCCAAAAACAGATAAGGTTTGTACCTTCTCGAAACGGCTGGCTTTCTCCTATCCTGTCTTCCTTCTCTCTTCTATTTCGGGACGATAAGACCTCAGTAGTTACAGTTCCCTCTATTGAACCTCTTTTACATCTGGATGGATGGCTCGGTAACTTTGTGAGAACCTCTATGAAAATTCCTTTCATAACATAGGCAGACATCAAGTTCTTCTATTTGATTTATCCTGTGGTAAAATTTGCAGAGGAAGGAAGGCCTAATCATTACAAAGGTAGTAAACATTTTCCGGCTATGATTTTTACGGCTCCAAAGGAAACTGTTTATAAAACCAACATCATCACCAGTAGGTAATTCCAGTAGGTAAAAAGTGGCTTTTATAGGGGTACCAAAGACCAAAGGTATAGGAGTAAGAAGAGTTGGGTCATTATTTTGTTTGACTTGTAAAAAACAACAATAAAATAGAGATAATTACACGAACAATCATCTCACTGGCATCTCACTCTTTTAAAATCCTTAGATCATTAACTGGAAAGAATACAAAATAGTAGCTCAAAAACCATCCAAGTTCTAAACATCCTGAACTAGAGTTAAAACTAGAGAATGACAACAAAAGTAGAAACAGGTACCCATATGTAGGTAGTGTAGGTATTTCTGTCTAGACATCAGTACATATACCTACATAATTATGCAGTGGTTTATTTAAAGTTTAAATAAAATCATCAGAAGTTCTATTTATCTTTCTCTTCTGTTTTCCTCTATGAAGAGAAACAGGTAGGTAAAACCTGCAAAACTTTGAATGAAAAAAAGCCTACACACAAGTAAAACATACTACCTACATTAAATAAAATACCTTCCCATATATAAATATAAAGATATAAATAAAAATTAAATTAGTTTTAATTATAATCATGTGTGTTTCAAAAGTGCATTAAAACAAAACTACACCGGGATAAGTTTAGACTTTACACGGGAAATAAAAAGCGTGAACATCACACGACTTTCCTTATCCTATTAAATTATGCTTATATTTGGGTGTTTGTCTATTGTTACTTTTACAATATCTCTAACCGTTTAGTCAGTATAGCTGAAAAACGCCAAAAGCGGTCGAAAATCGGCCAAAATACCGCCAACCGCAGCACCTATGGTAACCAAATCCTAGTTACATCCTTTGAGTTACATCCTTGTCACTTTTGTGAACTACATACCAAATTTCAAGTCTCTAGCTCATACCGTTCCCGAGATAATAATAAATTACGCCGAAAACCGCAAAAAGCGGCAAAATACCGCCAAGGGTTGCACCGACCTTAACCAAAAGTTTCGTGTCGCATCTTGATAACTACATACCAAATTTCAAGTCTCTAGCTCTTACCGTTCTCGAGATATTTTGTTTACAGACAGACAGACACACACACGGACCAATGGGGAAAAGTAGAGAAAGTAGAGGGGGATAGGGAAAAATAAGGAAAAAAGTGCACTTTTTGTTGGAGAGCACACACAACTTGATGTCTGGATGAAAAGCAATCAAAAGTTAGCTGTTTCTCCCCTATCTGTATTTTATTGCTGATGCTGCAAATTTGATTACATTACTTTCCTTCCTATGATAAGGAAAGTAAAAAGGGGAAAAGTAGAGAAAGTAGAGGGGGATAGGGAAAAATAAGGAAAAAAGTGCACTTTTTGTTGGAGAGCACACACAACTTGATGTCTGTAAAAAGGGAAAAGTAGAGAAAGTAGAGGGGGATAGGGAAAAATAAGGAAAAAAGTGCACTTTTTGTTGGAGAGCACACACAACTTGATGTCTGCACCCGAGCGAAAGAAAGAAGATTTGACACATCCACTAAAACCTTGGTTCATTATTCTTTACGACTTGAAGCGCAAAGGTTATGGTTATATGTATTAGGTATGTACTCGAATATATACAGAACTACATTTAGGTATACATACTAGACTTAAGATAATATACCTAGGTACATACCTTTTGTCTCCAAATACCATAGTACACTGAAATTTTGCATTACAGTGAAAAACAGAATAAGAACGTGTAAAATTCGTGCTCATATTCATTCCCATATTAATTTACCACTTTAGACAGCTCCCCTAAAATGTTCTGTAAAAACTGCCGATAGCTTTTTTCACGCACAAGCATTGTGCAAGACTTAAACAATAGAAAGGTGTTTGAATTCAGGTATTAATATAAGTGCTACGAAGCTTCTTTGCTTGTTATTTACATTTCTACCTCTTCCTTCTTCTGCCTCCTCCTCCTTCTCCTCATCCCACTTCCCCTTTCTCTCACATTTCAGCCGGAGAGCCTAAGAAGATACATCTTGAATTTTTATTAAAAAAGTGTAAAAAAGGGAACATTTTATTCCGTGTAATACTCTATCTAAGTACCTAACACATATAAATAACTTGAGCTGTTTTCAGCATTTTTTTCTCTCATTTCTCGATTTCTTCTTTTTCTCCTCCTTCTCCTCTTCATCCTAATCCTTCTCCTTCTTCTTTCTTCCTCTTCCTCTTTTTCTCCTCCTTCTCCTCTTCATCCTAATCCTTCTCCCTCTTCTTTTTCTTCTTCCTCTTTTTCTCCTGTAAATAAAACGGTAAACACTGACTAAAATAATCTTGGAAAGAAATCCAATTTAAGATCACAAGTTGATTTGTCAGGAGCGTGAAATATCGCTGCATTGTTAAGACCATTAGAAATGAACTTATCCAAATAAGACTACAATACTAGAAAGTCAACCTTCTTCTTCCTCTTTTTCTTCTCCTTCTCCTCTTCATCCTAATCCTTCTCCCTCTTCTTTCTTCTTGTTGCTCTTTTCCTCTTCCTCTTTGTTCTTCTTCGAAATTTTATTTGTACGGAAACATTCGAGTAAATACTGGCAAGTGAGGGTAGGAGGGTTCGATGGTCGGAGAGTCAACAAAAAAATGTGAACTACTTTGCTGTCTTTACTAAACTTCCTTCCTTGACAGAATTCCTGAGGGTAGAAGAGAATTATCTTGTTTATACTGTCAGGATACTGTCTACTTTACGAAGAACTAGATTGACCGAGGTAACACAAGTATATTAGATTCATCTAGGTATCAAGTAGATACTAGTATAATTTGAGATAGGTAATCACTCAAACGTCTCAAACATGATTAACTCGGTCCAGTTTATCGTCTAAGAATCCATAGCATGATTGGCATGCGATTAGAATGTCCCCATAGCATGGCCTGTGATGGGCATTTTCCGTTTAAACCTTACTGTGGCATTGGCAGATAGCAGATAGAAAAATTTACCTATTAGATACCAAACCGAACTCTTGAATATTTCCTTGATAACCATCTTCTCTGGCGTACTAGATATGGACCATAGGTACATATCTGTCACACAGGTTAAGCAACATTGGGCAACGCATCATCCACAAAAAAAAAAAAAAAAAAAAAGAGACTCGGGAGACGGATTTTGTATGGTTTAATCAAAGTAACCAGAACATACAGGGTGTTCAAATAAAGGTAGAAACAGTGATGGGTAAATACCCGGGTACTTATTTTTGGGGTAAATACCCTGGGTATTTAACCGGGTAAATACCCAATTTTTATAAATACCCGGGTATTTTCAAGAAGCGCCTCAGTCGAATTGTGCCCGGGAAATTAAAAAAAAAAAGCATTTATTTGGGTCGTCTTCTCTTCTTTTCCTTTTCTTTCGCAGTAACAGTTGGTTCGATTTTGATTGGACCAATTGTTTGGTACTTATGAAGAAATTTTAATTGCATAGTGCAGATAGCTTGGTAAGATAGGTGGTTTGTATATAAGACTCAGAAGAATTAAGCTTACCCATTGCTTTCTTCCAGGTTATGCTAGGTTTGGGATAGCCCTCTGCTTGACAATGTAACGTAATGTCATAGCCAGCCTTGATGTTCTGGTCCAGAGGCTCAAATGTCCATCGCGGTGGCACTGAAACATAGAGTAAACTAATGAACTGTGGAACTCAGAAAAAGAGCATCAAATTACAGAGCAACTCAATTACAGAGAACCTTTATTACAGGGCAACTCAATTACAGAGCAACCTATCTACCACAACTTTTTGATGAGAAGGAACTTTTCACTTCCAACCAGATCGTAAAAGTGGCTTTTATAGGGATACCAAATACCAAAGGTATAGGGGAAGAGTAAGAAGAGTTGGGTCATTATTTTGTTTGACTTGTAAAAAACAACAATAAAATAGAGATAATTACACGAACAATCATCTCACTGGCCGGCATTGAAACACTCATTAAAAAAAAAACGGGGCCTGACTAGGCTGTGGGAGACCCTCCTGAAACCCGTCACCCGGACACTATCGACTAAGTACCTAAATAATTTATCTTATCATCTTCTTACACTTCAAACGACTTTAAAGTTTCATCTTAGTGCACCAATAGGTTGCAGAGGTCACCGGTTGCGCGTTTTAATTCTAATCGGTGTGGAATCTGGATTAGTAGGTAAAGTAGCTGGAAGCGGACCAGGATATTATGCCAGCGCGAAGTCGTCAGCAAAAAATGAACCCGAAGAAGATCGGGTAACTAACTTTTTGATGAGAGGGAACTTTTCACTTCTATCTAACCAGATCGTAAAAAGTGGCTTTTATAGGGGTACCAAATACCAAAGGTATAGGAGTAAGAAGAGTTGGGTCATTATTTTGTTTGACTTGTAACAAGCTGGGTCCGTCCCTCCGGGAATTTTTTAGCCTATAGTTTATTCGATCGTGATTAAAGAAAATCAGTACCTATGTACTTGTACCTACCTAAATTGCTTAATATTCAGTTTATTATTATTCTTGATCTGATTTTTCGATTTTACTTTCATGTAATGATTTAAAATCAAGACTAGAGCCCGTTCTCCCTTTATTCCCAATATAAGGTTTAAGTCACCCATCCATTTATTGGCCTTGCTCGGCGTAGCTTAACATAGGTAACGCTAAAACCGGTCTTAAATGATCGACCGAAGTGTTATCTAAAACTTTCTCGCTTTGAGTTCATAGGTCGTCGCGACAAATTTCAAGATCAGAGACTACGCACTACAAAAAGTTGCTTGTCTACGCTTCTAATGTACAACGGGTCTAAAGGAATGAAAATGGAAATTCTCCTGAAATTTTAGCTCTTGACTATACGTTAACCATGTTATGTTTTATGTAAACTATGTATTTATGTCAATGTAATGTTCTATGTACTTTCTATGTATGTTCTATGTATACGTTCTATGTATGCAGGGGACATGGCGTGAACTAATTAACTTGCCGGAAAATTTATCAAATCACGGGAAAAACGTTTTGCCTAACTAAATTTTATTCGGGATAGGGGAGCGGTACCACGTGTGTGACACTAATCCTAATGTAGGCCCCACATTTTAAAGAATTTCCTAGTTAAAATTCTACAATAGACAGGACGAAATTACGCAGACGTTCACCAGTGAAGGGTTAAATAGATTGGAAGATGTGTTATCTCTGGCCGGGTGGGTATCACACTGCATTTGAGCTTTTTAAGAAACCGGTGGTACTGGCCCATCCTGAGGGGTGTGGAAAATGGGGAGACGTGGCTATGTAGTAGGCCTTGGCTGCGTTTCTGAACAACTTTGAACTCACTCTTATTATTATTCTTTGGAAAATTATGTATCAAAGTTATCATTCATTAGGAAAACAAACATAACATTCAAATGAATTGAATAGATTGGAGATATCGGAATTTTTTGTGTTGTAGTTTTTTGACTTCTCCACTAGAAAAGTAGAAATGAATACCTGTATTAGAATGTTGTCGTTTGGCATCTCCACTAACCTCTCGAGTTCGAGGTTCGAGCTTTGTGTTAGTCGTTTGTCAGTAAGACGTAACTTTTTATAGTTATGTATTTTGATTGTTTATATCTCTGCTAAATCAACCTAAATTTAGCAAACAATCTAAACGGAAAATTCTCCATAGTACTTTGATTAATTTCTTGGTCATCTCAATACAACATGAAACCACTCTGGTAAATTAAATATAAAAAAGAAAAATTCATCTTGCACAAAATAATAATGAAATACTTTTCATTTTTTCCAAAAGAAAAAAAAAAAATGTTTTCCTTCTCTCCTCACTTCTTTTTTTAATAAGAAAATCTTCAAAATGTTGTGTTGTTGTTGTTGATTCTGATTTTCTATTACACAAAAAAAAACTTTGCTTATTATTTTTCTCCACAAGAAAATGAACAAAAATGGGTTTCGGAAAAAGAAGAGAGAAAAAATTCAATTCAATTTTCTCCCCCTTTCTAAAATGGGTACTTTAGTTTGGTATTTTGCAATTTCCTTCGAGTGCTTTGTTAATGAAAACCGTACACTCTACTGAGTAGAAGGAGAAAGTTTCAAAGTTTTGGTTTCAATATCACACTTCTTCTTCATTGGTTCAGGGCAGTTGGTTTGGGAAAAAAAAATTATAGTTTCTTCTTCTTCTCCTTCTTCTTCTTCTTCTTCTTCTTCTCCTTTTTCTTCTTCTAATTCTCCTTCTTATTATCCCCCTCCCCCTCGTTCTTCTCCCCCTCCTCCTTCGTCTTCTCTTCCCAAGCCCTATTTCCAACTGATGCTATTGCCAACTGCTATAATTAGAGGAGTAATGAAAATGAAGAACAAACAATCTTATAAGCATGATTGTCTCTGGTGTTCTTAAGATCTAGTGGAGATGTCAAACTACAATAGCATCATCATTTCAAGAGCGTACTGTGTTAATGACTTGAATGAAGATTAGTTTTCTCTTCGTAATAAAGAGATTTGCTATTAAAGAAATAAATTCTATTGTTACTTTTACAATATCTCTAACCGTTTAGTCAGTATAGCTGAAAAACGCCAAAAGCAGTCGAAAACTGCCGGAAATCGGCCAAAATTCCGCCAACCGCAGCACCTATGGTAACCAAAAGTTTTGAGTTACATCCTTGTCACTTTTGTGGACTACATACCAAATTTCAAGTCTCTAGCTCATACCGTTCCCGAGATAATAATAAGTTACGCCGAAAACCGCAAAAAGCGGCAAAATATCGCCAAGGGTTGAACCGACCTTAACCAAAAGTTTCGTGTCGCATCCTTGTCACATTTGACAACTACATACCAAATTTCAAGTCTCTAGCTCTTACACCGTTCTCGAGATATTTTGTTGACAGACAGACAGACACACACACGGACCAAAGACTGGAACTTTGGATTTAGGCTCTAGGGACCTCAAAACGTGTTTTGGCACTAAAAACTGACCATCGAAAATTTGACCCGATTACATTACTCTATAATATTTAAAGAAAAAACAAACTTTATGAAAAGAAATAAAACAAAAACGCACCTAGTTAGAACTCAAAATCACAACAAAACCGGCATTGAAACACTTATTAAAAAAAAAAAGAAAAACGGGGCTTGGCTAGGCTGTGGGAGACCCTCCTAAAACCCGTCACCCGGACACTATCGACTAAGTACCTAAATAATTTATCTCATCATCTTCTTACACTTCAAACGACTTTAAAGTTTCATCTTAGTGCACCAATAGGTTGCAGAGGTCACCGGTTGCGCGTTTTAATTCTAATCGGTGTGGAATCTGGATTAGTAGGTAAAGTAGCTGGAAGCGGACCAGGATATTATGCCAGCGCGAAGTCGTCAGCAAAAAATGAACCCGAAGAAGATCGGGTAAGTCAAATGATGATTTATGTAATTCCAGGCCTTGTGACTCTTGTGAGGTACTATCTAATGTTAATTATGTGAGCTATACCTTGATTATTTTAAATGTAAACGAATAAGTAAATAAATAAATAAAACTAGTGGTTCAATGAACTGTAATGCCTCCTCAGAAAGAGGGCCATTTTAGACTCTTAGAGAGAAAACTAAGAACTCTCTTCGCTTCGTCCGTTGAGAAAAAAAAAAAAAAAAAAAAAAAAAAAAATCTCGGGTAGAATTACAGTGTTGCCAACGCGTGACACACGCTTAGCATCATCTTAGGTAAAACCGGTCTCACCCCTTATCGGACTTGTTTATAAATACCATTCTATTTTGAACCGGCTCAGAACGTGATTACCTCTGAGTACGTTTTTTCTCAAGTAAATTCTCAGAACGATCTGAAGAACTTGTTCATAAATACGGGTGTTAGCTTTCTCATTACTTTTCTAGAACAAGGTGTCATAAAATCATTTTATTTTTACACCCCAAGAATCATGAAAAAATAAAGAATCATCAAGATAATGATAGAAATGAATACAAAAGGAAATCCCAAGAATTGAATGGAGGAAAAGGTAACCAAGTTTTAATTAGATAACTTCGCGAGTACTTTTGGATAATGATTTTCATTATTATATTAAAAACACTTCTCATCTCGACTTTCTTTATTACTCTCCTTCTTAAATAAAATTTAAATGAAAAACCATCATGAGCTTTTTAAGAAACCGGTGGTACTGGCCCATCCTGAGGAGTGTGGAAAATGGGGAGAGGTGGCTATGTATACATGTGGCATGTGGCTATGTATGCCTACTATAGTAGGCCTTGGCTGCGTTTCTGAACAACTTTGAACTCACTCTTATTATTATTATTATTATTATTATTATTATTATTATTATTATTATTATTATTATTATTATTATTATTATTATTATAAAAAGGCTGGTTGTTAGGTATGTACATAACTGTATGGCTTTTAGCGTTACCCAAGACACACCACGGGGAGGTAGCCATACGTTGTGTCTCAAAAATGTGTGGAATTTTTAAAAAGAAGCAGAATTCCGAACTGCTTTGAAGAAGAAAAGGAAAATCAGGAAAGGGAGAGAGAGGAAGAGAGAGTTATTGTGGAATAGCAGACAGGACAAGATTCCGTAGAATCAGGAGACCCTCCTTGTTAAGGTGAATGAGGTCAGATACTCGGGAGGGGTAGGTAAGTTCATAGTATCTGACCAGAGGATAGGGATGAGAGTGGTGGTCGGAGACGAAGGGATAGAAGGAATGGATGACAGAGACGTAAGGATTTTGGATGTAGACGTCGAGGAGCCACATATTGAACAGTTTAATGTTCTCATTGGCCTCGATAGGAAGTTTAGGGATGGGAGGGATTTGACATAGGAGGACATGCTTGAAGCGCTTGGTACAATATTTCACAAGCTTCTTGTGTGCCTGCTTGATGGCGTGCACGTCAACATTCTTGAGGAAGTCATTTGTCCCCGCGAGAAGAATAAGAACATCGTTCTTGTGGTCTACTGCGGGGTTGACTAGGAAGTAGTGGGAGTGTATAAGGTCATAGAAGTAGGGCTGGTTAGGAAGAGGAGTGACAGAAGCTCCACTCTCACAAGCTTCTTGTGTGCCTGCTTGATGGCGTTCACGTCAACATTCTTGAGGAAGTCATTTGTCCCCGCGAGAAGAATAAGAACATCGTTCTTGTGGTCCACTGCGGGGTTGACTAGGAAGTAGTGGGAGTGTATAAGGTCATAGAAGTAGGGCTGGTTAGGAAGAGGAGTGACAGAAGCTCCACTCTTAGCCAAGCAGAGACTGTCAGGGATGGGACAGGTGTTGTTTAATCGGAAAAGGATAGAGTCACCGATGAGAACAATCATGATGACAAGGATGAAGGAAAGGAAGGAAAGAAATAAGTAGAAAATGAAACGGAAAAGTGTTGGGCGCTCTGATTTCGTCTAAGCGAAGCAAAAGACAATCTCAGAATGATACATGATAGGTAGTAGGTACAATGGTACATTGGTACAATGATATTATGAGTTTATGAAAAGTTAAAAATAAAAGAATTTCACAATCTGAGTTTAATTTTTGGACCAAGCAATCTGATTGGTTGATTTCAAATTTTCCAAAACTTTTTTAAAAAAATCAGCCAATCAGATTGCTTAATTCAAAAGGTGTAAATGTAAACTTAAACCGAGTTTTCTCTCCTTCTCTCTTCTTCCAGGCTTCTATTTATGATTATTATGACTTTATGAGTTTATGAAAAGTTAAAAATTTCACAATCTGAGTTTAATTTTTGGACCGAGCAATCTGATTGGTTGATTTCAAATTTTCCAAAACTTTTCAAAAAAAATCAGCCAATCAGATTGCTTAATTCAAAAGGTGTAAATGTAAATGTAAACTTAAACCGAGTTTTCTCTCCTTCTCTCTTCTTCCAGGCTTCTATACAGCATAAAATCTTGCTCTATCTCTCTCCCTTCCCCTCTTTTGCTGTGTTAGAAAATACAGGGTTCGTCATTTTCATTTTTGAATCCGTTTGAACTCCAGAACGGAAGGCAGTAGATGAGTAGAGCAACATTTTTTATTTGTATAAAATATCTAGCATTTTTTTTTTTTTTTTTATCAATGGAGTAGAGCAACATTTTTTATTTGTATAAAATATCTAGCATTTTTTTTTTTTTTTTTTTCAATGGTATGCACAATAGAGCATCGTATTTTCACAGTGAACCGTCATTTAGAAAACAAAGACATTCTGTGACCTAGACAGAGTGATTTTAGACTTCACTTCAATATTTAATTAGCCAGCCTAGTCAGTTTGGAAGGTAGCGCGACTGCCTCGTAAGTGCTAGGTCGCGGGTTCGATTCTCGCCCGGGGCAAACTTATTCTAAACTAATAAGATTTCTCCCGGAACGGCTGGCTTTCTCTTATCCTGCCCTTTCCTCTTCTATTTCGGGACAATAAGACCTCTGCAGTTACAGTTCCATATCAAAAAAATCCATTTTTTTTTTTATTTTTGTTATAGTGCGTTAACAACAGATAGTTTTACCTATCTATGTTGTTATATGCAATATGCACTATAAAGAAATGAGAAAAAAATCTACCTTCAATAAGTTTCTTGTAAATTAATTTTCAAATATATAAAAAAAGAAAAATTCATCTTGCACAAAATAATAATGAAATACTTTTCATTTTTTCCAAAAGAAAAAAAGAAAATGTTTTCCTTCTCTCCTCACTTCTTTTTTAATAAGAAAATCTTCAAAATGTTGTGTTGTTGTTGATTCTGATTTTCTATTACACAAAAAAAAACTTTGCTTATTATTTTTCTCCACAAGAAAATGAACAAAAATGGGTTTCGGAAAAAGAAGAGAGAAAAATTCAATTCAATTTTCTCCCCCTATCTAAAATGGGTAGGTACTTTAGTTTGGTTTTTTGCAATTTCCTTCGAGTGCTTTGTTAATGAAAAGCGTACTCTCTACTGAATAGAAGGAGAAAGCTTCAAAGTTTTGGTTTCAATATCACACTTCTTCTTCATTGGTTCAGGGCAGTTGGTCCGGGAAAAACCCCTTTAGTTTCTTCTTCTCCTCCTCCTCCTTCTTCTTCTCCTCCTTCTTCTTTTCCTTCCCCTCCTCCTCCTTCTTTTTCTTCTCCTTCTCATTTCCTCAAGTCCTATTTCCAACTGCTATAATTAGAGGAGTAATGAAAATGAAGAACAAACAATCTTATAAGCATGATTGTCTCTGGTGTTCTTAAGATCTAGTGGAGATGTCAAATTACACTAGCATCATTTCAAGAGCGTACTGTGTTAATGACTTGAATGAAGATTAGTTTTCTCTTCGTAATAAAGAGATTTGCTATTAAAGAAATAAAGAAGAGGTACCCGAGCGAAAGAAGAAGATTTGACACATCCACTAAAACCTTGGTTCATTATTCTTTACGACTTGAAGCGCAAAGGTTTTGGTTATGTATTCTGGTTATGTATTAGGTATGTACTCGAATATACAGAACTACATTTAGGTATACATACTAGACTTAAGATAATATAGGTACATACCTACCTTTTGTCTCCAAGACCTCCAAATACCATAGTACACTGAAATTTTGCATTACAGTGAAAAACATAATAAGAATGTGTAAAATTCGTGCTCATATTCATCCCCATATTAATTTACGATTTTAGACAGCTCCCCTAAAATGTTTTGTAAAAACTGCCGATAGCTTTTTTCACGCGCAAGCATTGTGCAAGACTTAAACAATAGAAAGGTGTTTGAAATCAGGTATTAATATAAGTGCTACGAAGCTTCTTTGCTTGTTATTTACATTTCTACCCCTTCCTTCTTCTGCCTCCTCCTCCTTCTCATCCCACTTCCCCTTTCTCTCACATTTCAGCCGGAGAGCCTAAGACCTAAGAAGATACATCTTGAATTTTTATTAAAAAAATGTAAAAAAAGGGAACATTTTATTCCGTGTAATACCCTATCTAAGTACCTAACACATATAAATAACTTGAGCTGTTTTCAGCATTTTTTCTCTCATTTCTCGATTTCTTCTTCTTCTCCTTCTCCTCCTCTTCATCCTAATCCTTCTCCCTCTTCTTTTTCTTCTTCCTCTTTTTCTCCTCCTTCTCCTTCTTCATTCTAATCCTTCTCCCTCTTCTTTCTTCCTCTTTGTTCTTCTTCGAAATTTTATTTGTACGGAAACATTGGAGTAAATAGGTACTGTTTGGGATGTAAGGGTAGGAGATGGTCGAAGAGTCAGCAAAAAATTTGAACTACTTTGCTGTCTTTACTAAACTTCCTTCCTTGACAGAATTCCTGGGGGTAGAAGAGAATTATCTTGCTTATACTGTCAGGAACTCAGGATACTGTCTACTTTACGAAGAACTAGATTCATCTAGGTAGCACAGATTCATCTAGGTAACACAAGTACTAGATTCATCTAGGTAACACAAGTACTAGATTCATCTAGGTAACACAAGTACTCATTTCTTGTTGAGAGAAATGAAAATGAATGGTGAAGTTGTGCGGAGATAGTGGGGATTCGCAGGGAGAGTCCGGAAGTCCAAATGGAAACGTTTGAACTTAGTAAACGCCGAGGGAATAGAATTTTAGATTTTCTGGATTGGAATTGGGAGTAACAATATAGTATGGATAAATAGCTTTTAGGTGATATTTTACGGGGCAGGGTTTAAATCACGTTCTATTACATTAAAGTGTAAGGAACCTATGAATTTAGTATGTAATTGGAAAGCATCTATTGGAATCTCTAAAATAATATTTTCAAAATTGGGAAAGAGGTGGAAATATCGGTTAGGATCGCTGTGTAAACTGCCCCACATTTTTTCCACAAATTGATTGTTAATCTTGGACGGAGAATACTTAACACTCTCTTCATTACTGTAAATATGAGAAAGCAGCCATAATAACAACAGTTTCTGGTCTGTTTACGAGAGAAGCCCTCATTTTTCATTAAGATTTTTCCAAGCTTTTTTCCCTCTCTTCTGTCTTCGTATTATTTTAATAATCTTGTTTTGCACCTAAACAGGAACTTAGTTGGTATTCATTTACATGAGAAAAAAATAAAGAGAGAAAAAAAAAAGAAGAAAAATCTCCTTTTTATCTCTCTTCCCGTTATAAAAAGCGTTTAAATTTAATCATAGTTTAATGTCTTGGAGAGGGGATACATCTAGGTAACACAAGTACTAGATTCATCTAGGTAACACAAGTACTAGATTCATCTAGGTAACACAAGTACTAGATTTTCATTTACATGAGAAAAAAATAAAGAGAGAAAAAAAAAAGAAGAAAAATCTCCTTTTTATCTCTCTTCCCGTTATAAAAAGCGTTTAAATTTAATCATAGTTTAATGTCTTGGAGAGGCCTAGATTCATCTAGGTAACACAAGTACTAGATTCATCTAGGTAACACAAGTACTAGATTCATCTAGGTAACACAAGTAAGTTTAATGTCTTGGAGAGGAGTAAACTCAATGTGAAAGCTGTGGACGTTCAGACGCTTAATCCAATGTGAAAATGCAATAGTTAATCCAATGCGATTGTTAATCCAAGCTGAGAGTGCTATGGTTAATCCAATATGAAATGCTTTCCTAGACAAAGCTAATCAGGGGTGAAAATTGTCAGCACAAATGACATTAAATCCGTTTAAACACTTGAATATAATTCGGATCGCTTAGACTTGGATTAAATTTATAAATCAGATTTCTTTTTTGTCATTTAATTTCCTTTGGGTATAATACTGCCTTTAAACTTAGAGAGTTCTTTTATGTTGCGTTTAATCGCCATAGGTACTAGCATATTGACGTCTCGCGTCTGTTTGTTTTGTCGCTGTTCTGTTTGAGGCATAATTAGATGCTAGGATGTTCGATGGAAAGGACCTTTTGAGTTCTATCCTTACTAGATCCCAACCGATATAATTTTGTCTATTCTATTCTATTATTTCTATTTCATGATTAACAAGGAGTAGGTATTATAATCCCAATGTGTACTAATCCTAATAGGTATTTTATTCTCTTGTACTATCACAACAACCAATATTTCACCAAGTACTCCCAGTAGCTATATTATAGCTATCTTGTTAGACCCTGATCTCTGCTAGTTCATTGCCATGTCCATTATTATCACAACATCTTCAATATTCTCATTTTTATTACCATTATACTCAGTAATGTCATGAGTATGGTATCCAGCCTATTGGTTGCCACAATAATTAGGTGCATAATCTTTCCTACATAATATTGTGTGTATTGTGTATGGGTGCCTATGTATCCTTCATTTAAGTATCCTTATACAGTTATTGTAATGTTAATAAGCTCTGAAGATAATGCTGTTTGGATGTTTACCGCAACTCGTAAAAACCAACCTTAACCAAGAAAATCAATTTATTTTCTGACCCGTTGAAGTGCACTTCAACATTCTTTAGCACAAGTACTAGATTCATCTAGGTAACACAAGTACTAGATTCATCTAGGTAACACAAGTACTAGATTCATCTAGGTAACACAAGTACTAGATTCATCTAGGTAACACAACTACTAGATTCATCTAGGTAACACAAGTACTAGATTCATCTAGGTATGAAATAGGTAACTACAAAACTTATTACCTTTATATGATACAATGGATACACGTTCCGGTTTTGATCTTATCCGACTCGAGTTTCGTCCACTCCGTGGACTTTTTCAAGGAAACTGATGATGATGGCGGTGTTATTGTTGATAGTGGTCAGTTGGTGGTGGGGGCACTGTCCCATCGTTCGGCATCAGCTGTTCACGAGCTCTTCTATACACGAGATACGGGACCGTATCAACTGGTCAGTTGGTGGTGGGGGCACTGTCCCATCGTTCGGCATCAGCTGTTCACGAGCTCTTCTATACACGAGATACGGGACCGTATCAACGATCTCGTTGATATTTTTCCCGCTCTCGACAGACTTGTGTATTTCTATTTGCTCGTGGTATGTACATAATCGAAGAGGGGCATGATGCAGAGAACGCGACTCACAGGATGCTGTGGACTGGGAAGAACTTTAAGGAGATTACATACCACGAGCAAATAGAAATACACAAGTCTGTCGAGAGCGGGAAAAATATCAACGAGATCGTTGATACGGTCCCTTATCTCGTGTATAGAAGAGCTCGTGAAATGATGTTCGTTAATCCTAGTTTTCAAACTCCTCCTGGTCATACCAATGTATTCCTTCGGTTGTAATAGGGGGGTGATTCTTGGATCTTGAATACGGGGGTGATTCTATCAACTTCCTGGACCTCACTATTAGCCTAGTAGACCAAAGGCACAAATTTAAGATCTACAATTCTTTATTTCTTATTCTAGGAAATTCTAGGAAAATGACCTAGTCGCATATTCCTCTGCATTGGTAAACAAGAAACACCAACTAGGTACAACAGACAACAGCAGCTACAAGGAACAACAATAATTTTATATTTTGTACCTACAGTATTGATCACTCATAATGGGGATGCAAAGAGGGGTGATTTTAACTTCTTACTTCTTTGGAAAGTCAATGTATACTTTGGAAAATGTGGCCTGAAATAGACTAGGTCCTCTGATAGACTGGGGTCAGAATTGAGTGATCAATACTGAAAAAACTGGGGTCAGAATTGAGGCATCCAGGGTCTTTTCCATGAAACCCTTCAAAGAATAAATCGATTAGCCCTTTGGAAAATAAGTCTTCTGAGAAACACTAACATGAAATAAGCTTATTCCCAGACTCTTGAATGAAAATGAAGTCAGGAGGAGAAGAAGAAGAAGACGAAAAGAAGAGGAATAAGAACTGAAGGTTGGGTACCAAAATAATTTTCCTTTCTTTTTCCATTGCTTTCTTTCCAGGTCTGTTCCCGATTTCATACAGCACGTTCCATAGGGAGTAACATCATAATTCAAACGCGAAATTTCCCCCATAACCAACATCTGGCGAGAAAAGAAACATTAAAACAAAAGCGTAAGTTCTCTCTAACTTTGCCTATTCATAAGAAAGTAAAAAAAAACTTGCAGAGTTCATGATGTTTTTAAATTAATTTTAATTGTTTCTTGATAAATTTCATTTTTAAGATTCCCTGAACGGTAGCTCTTTTATTAAAAGGCACATGTTCAATTTTGTCTTCTATTTTCATATTTTTAAAGACGGGAAACTCATGATAACTGAGTTTTGTTCTTTCTAAGAGCAGAATTTCAGGAAAAGCTCCTCATCATAATTGGATTCTCAGGATGATATGGGTATTCTTCTCGAAGATTGTTTTATTCTTTCTCAAGAAACGCCATCAATGTCGAGAATAGAACTATGGTTCAATGTGCCTTCATTCTATGAAGAATACTTGATGCTTCTCACAAGATGAGTAGATCGTCAGACTCTTTGGGTGAAAGACCTCTCATTTCCCATTGCTGAAATACAGTCAGATTTCAACCATTTATTGGTTTTCGAAAAAGGCACGTGTTCAATTTTGTCTTCTATTTTCATATTTTTAAAGACGGGAAATTCATGATAACTGAGTTTTGTTCTTTCTAAGAGCAGAATTTCAGGAAAAGCTCCTCATCATAATTGGACTCTCAGGATGATATGGGTATTCTTCTCAAAGATTGTTTTATTCTTTCTCAAGAAACGCCATCAATGTCGAGAATATAACCATGGTTCAATGTGCCTTCATTCTATGAAGAATACTTGATGCTTCTCACAAGATGAGTAGATAGTCAGACTCTTTGGGTGAAAGACCTCTCATTTCCCATTGCTGAAATACAGTCAGATTTCAACCATTTATTGGTTTTCGAAAAGAAAATAGGCAATTTAGAAACATTTGGCAATACAATGGAAGCGATTAGATTTTCTAATCTCACCAATAGATGAATGGGGATTGTATTGATTGTTACCAAATAAATAAGATTATGGTCCAATAAAGAAACTTGAATGTAGGTACATTGAACTCAATGAAGACAAGACTATTTCAATGACTATAAAACCATTATTTCTTATAATAGCTGAAGATCAGATCTGTTATATTGTTAAACAAATCTGAATGGAAAACACTGAATTCGCATAAGTTCACACCATTTCTATCTCGAATACAATCAACTAAATACTCGTATTGTTGGACAAATGATTTCCAACATTGAACTCAATGAAGACAAGACTATTTCAATGACTATAAAACCATTATTTCTTATAATAGCTGAAGATGAGATGTGTTATATTGTTAAACAAATCTGAATAGAAAACACTGAATTCGCATAAGTTCACACCATTTCTATCTCGAATACAATCAACTAAATACTCGTATTGTTGGACAAATGATTTCCAATTCGGAGGAAATCATCAAAATATTAAAATTCCCGTAAATAAAATGGTAAACACTGAAATAATCTTGGAAAGAAATGCAATTTAAGATCACAAGTTGATTTGTCAGGAGCGTGAAATATCGCTGCATTGTTAAGACCATTAGAAATGAACTTATCCAAATAAGACTACAATACTAGAAAGTCAACAATAGAGAGTTTTGTATCTAGTAGACCTAGTGACTATTATTTTTCCAAAGAAAACTTCCATCGGACAGGATTTATCAGGAATTCGATATTGGATTTGATCTATTGTATGAATATAATGAGCATTTTTCCATTTAAATGTTCGTCCATTATGTCCAGCAATTACATTTCTTGAAGAACATTGCTCTCTAGATCTTAGATTAGAAGCGTGATTATGCTTGTGGAAAATAAATACCGTATTCACGGCATTCCCACCTGTTGAATGGACATTCACCAGCATTGAGGGAACCTTCAACCACAGACTGAAATCCTCACTGGACGTTAAAAGTTGTCATTGATATGATTAAGGCGTTTGACAGGATCAACAGTCAACACACAAGTCGGGCTCCTAAATGCGTCACCAAACACAAAAAGAACTCCTTTACGGGCCCATTATCCACGAATAGGATACTTTCAAACTTCATCAGTCACATAAAGTTAGGTATACTCTTTGAATTCTCAAATGTTAAACGCAACAAATAATTCATTCATGGAGGAAAAGCACCCATTTATGTTTTTCTTAAGCTTGAAACTGGAAGCTCGTAATGAGAAATGTGTCCCAGGAGAGATGGAACGTTTTCATAACTTTGTCTGCTCTTTCTGCATTAGAAATTCCATGATTAGAACTTCTCCTCTTAATTAGAACTCGAAGAACAATAGGGATATCTTTCATGGCCACTCGTAAATGCAGGGCAATATGTTTTTATCTCGAGTTTCCACTGTTTTTAGTATCGCTTTTCCCATTGAGTAACATACAAAATGCGTTTCTGATGTTTAGCATAGTCTTTTCCAATTAAGATTATACTGGTTGGGCTGTCAACCAAAAAAGACCTAGTGACTATTATTTTTCCAAAGAAAACTTCCATCGGACAGGATTTATCAGGAATTTGATATTGGATTTGATCTATTGTATGAACATAATGATCATTTTTCCATTTAAATGTTCGTCCATTATGTCCAGCAATTACATTTCTTGAAGAACATTGCTCTCTAGATCTTGATTATAGAAGCGAGATTATATTTGTTGAAAATAAATACCGTATTCACGGTATTCCCACCTGTTGAATGGACATTCACCAGCATTGAGGGAATCTTCAACCACAGACTGAAATCCTCACTGGACGTTAAAAGTTGTCATTGATATGATTAAGGCGTTTGACAGGATCAACACACAAGTCGGGCTCCTAAATGCGTCACCAAACACAAAAAGAACTCCTTTACGGGCCCATTATCCACGAATATGATACCTTCAAACTTCAGACACATAAAGTTAGGTATACTCTTTGAATTCTCAAATGTTAAACGCAACAAATAATTCATTCATGGGGGAAAAGCACCCATTTATGTTTTTCTTAAGCTTGAAACTGGAAGCCCGTAATGAGAAATGTGTCCCAGGAGAGGTGGAACGTTTTCATAACTTTGTCTGCTCTGTCTGCATTAGAAATTCCATGATTAGAACTTCTCCTCTTAATTATAGAACTCGAATAACAATAGGGATATCTTTCATGGCCACTCGTAAATGGAGGGCAATATGTTTTTATCTCGAGTTTCCACTGTTTTTAGTATCGCTTTTTCCATTGAGTAACATACAAAATGCGTTTCTGATGTTTAGCATAGTCTTTTCCAATTAAGATTATACTGGTTGGGCTGTCAACCAAAAAAATCTCAATTGATCAAGATTTACCTACAATATGGTCAATCGATATCATCTGAAACAAGACCATCATTTAAATTTAAACTTTTTATTTCCATTAAAATCCTTTGATCTTACCTACCTATGTACTTCAGTACCTTTATAATCGGCTATGGAATCATTTCTAACTCTCATTAGAAAATGTAACAATGGATTTTACAACCAAAAGCCAATCCTTTGCATCTATGAAAGCTACAAGTCTGTTAACCCTTTAAACAAAATCCCAACGGTCCTGAATATTATTAGAATGGGAATTACTGAAGGAACCCATTTTGAAAGGAATAAGCTGACCTCATTCATAATTGACCCATTGGATAATCTTTACCCAAAGAAAACGGGTTTTGTATGAAAATGCCATAAACTCCGCTTGCATAGATTACTTGTTACACCTTCTTATTATCTTACTTTACCTTCTTACATATTTCCAAGGTTACTTACTTTATCATTCCTTTTCCCTTAGTCAATTCAGCATCATGGAATGATGAAAGTGAAAGTTCCTGAATTTTCTGGTTAGTCAATTGGAGATATTGGCATATTGGTTCCTAGCTTCGATTTCACATGTTCCTGTGATTTAAAGTCATAAAAATAAAGATAAATTAATTATTATTGAACAATCCAAGAAAGAGCGAAGAGATGCAAAGTTCAAGGAGAAGAATTACAAGAATTACAAGTGTGTCAAAAACAGATTTATTTCCAGTTAATTTTCATTAAAAAAAAAAAAAAACTTAAAACAAAAGTGCAATATGATTTTTGGCGGACTGATTTGTGAGAGCATTCCAAATTAGGGAAGCTATTTTACCCAAAAAGGACCTCAGTAAGATCAGATATAAAAGCCCTTCTGATATGAAAGTCTTCAATTCCCACCTCATGCGTGCGTTTAGGCAAAGTCACCTTTGGAAATAAAATGGCAAGCATGATTTCTGTGGAGAATTGTGAAGATTGAAGTTAACCAATAACATTAATACCATGTTTAGATTGTTCAATGGTTAGAGTGAGGGCATGTTTTGAACCTCTTACACATGATGGAAATCGGAATAGCTTCGATTTCACATGTTCCTGTGATTTAACGTCATAAAAATAAAGATAAATAAATTATTACTGAACGATCCAAGAAAGAGCGAAGAGATGCAAAGTTCAAGGAGAAGAATTACATGAAGAGTGTCAAAAATAGATTTATTTCCAGTTAATTTTCATTTTTAAAAAACTTAAAACAAAAGTGCAATATGATTTTTGGTTGTAGAACGGGAAATTTCAATGAAATGAAGAGTTTTTCTTATTAATTATTTTTACCTACTTCCTTCCAGCGTGGTTTAATTTTTAATTGAATTCCCCTTCAGGGAAAATCAAATCTGACGCAGAAGATGTTTTACAGCAAAAATCTTGTGACAACCAAATGCTATGGTGTGCAAGAGTCTCTACTAAAGTGATAGTCAGGTGTAAAACATAAGAACATACACAGTAACATGTAAGACATAAGAACATACTAGAAGGTAATTTGAGTCAAATGTAATAAAGCTCAAATAGAGACAATGTTTATTCCTTACACCTTGCTTGCAGAGCATTCAAGTATGATGCATTACAACCTTTTGTACTTTTTCATAATTTTTCTCTAATACTTTTACATAATACCTATGTACAATGCAAAATACACAATATTTTTAGATACATAGATATGATACCTATGTATAAATGCAATACATAAATTACAACAATTGCTGAGAAATTGGTGATAGTCTTTTATCTATATGTAGAGTCAAAGAGTTATTATTTGTGACTAATTTGCCAATTAGAGATCGAAATCTCAATGTCGTTAGCCCTTGTTTTCCCACATATTGTTGATCAGGCCTATGATCCTGTTAAAAAGGTACCTAGTACATATTGTGAAATTAATCAATCTAATGCCGTATTTATAGTTAATTTTTAACCGACAATGATTTCATTTAATTTCGAATTTACCCACTCTAGTATTGGCGCCACTGTGCCATTTCTATTCTTTTATTCCAAGTGGTGTAATTTAGGGATGAGGTTCTCCTCCAGACGCCTTCCTCTCATTAACTCACAATGAGTACAATTTAAGGATTTAATTAACGTCATAAGGTTCAAATGTCAGGTTTGCAAATCTTGGATTATGATCAGGCCTATGATCCTGTTAAAAAGGTACCTACATATTATGAAATGAATCAATCTAATGCCGTATTTATAGTTAATTTCTAACTGACAATGATTTCATTTAATTTCGAATTTACCCACACGAGTATTGGCGCCACTGTGCCATTTCTATTCTTTTATTCCAAGTGGTGTAATTTAGGGATGAGGTTCTTCTCCAGACGCCTTCCTCCCATTAACTCACAATGAGTACAATTTAAGGATTTAATTAACGTAGCTACATTCAAAATTCAACTTTAATCTCAAAAATTTAGCATTCAGCTTAACTAGATATCCCAAAGAAACGGAAATCAATGACACAGAACTATTGCGAAAAGGAAATCCAAGTCAGGAAGATGTAGAAAGGAAAGCAGACGGTAAATGGGTAGGCAACACTTTTATTACAGTACTGAGTTAATTAGTTTAATGAAAAAGAGAGAGAAAGAGATAAAGGATAAAGAGCGAGAGAGAGAGGAGGGAAAGAGAGAGGGAGAGAGAGAGGAGGGAAAGAGAGAGAGAGAGAGAGGAGGGAAAGAGAGAGAGAGAGAGAGAGAGAGAGGAGAGAGAGAGATGTCATGAAGTCTGAGAAAAAGGGACATAGAGACAGTACGCACAGAAGAGGAGGGGATACATTATACCTAAACTTGTTTTGGTTGTAGAACGGGAAATTTCAATGAAATAAAGAGTTTTTCTTATTAATTATTTTTACCTGCTTCCTTCCAGCGTGGTTTAATTTTTAATTGAATTCCCCTTCAAGGAAAATCAAATCTGACGCAGAAGATGTTTTACAGCAAAAATCTTGTGACAACCAAATGCTATGGTGTGCAAGAGTCTCTACTAAAGTAGAGCGAGAGAGAGAGAGGAGGGAAAGAGAGAGAGAGAGAGGAGAGAGAGGAGAGAGAGAGAGAGATGTCATGAAGTCTGAGAAAAAGGGACATAGAGACAGTACGCACAGAAGAGGAGGGGATACATTATACCTAAACTTGTACAAAGAAAGGCTGGATGAACCTTTGTACAAAGAGAGGAACGGGAAATGTAATGGTACCTACCTAAGGCCAGCCACTCACTATCAAGTAGACCTGACAGGTACATCTGATCAGGTCCTCCTGTCAGGTCTACCTGATAGTGTGGGGCTGGCCTGAGGATGGCCACTCACTTTCTGACTGTATGTTGTCTGACAAACCGCCACACATGATCCGGCGGACCGACAGACCCAAATTTGTCTGATTATGGCCTGTCAGACAGTCTGAGCGTAAGTGGCCGCCCTAACATTGAGATCTGAAAGGGACACATGTCATAGCCTGCAGTACGTAGAGGAAATGTAATGGTACCTACCTAAGGCCAGCCACTCACTATCAAGTAGACCTGACAGGTACATCTGATCAGGTCCTTCTGTCAGGTCTACCTGATAGTGTGTGGCTGGCCTGAGGGTGGCCACTCACTTTCTGACTGTATGTTGTCTGACAAACCGCCACACATGATCCGGCGGACCGACAGACCCAAATTTGTCTAATTATGGCCTGTCAGACAGTCTGAGCGTAAGTGGCCGCCCTAACATTGAGATCTGAAAGGGACACATGTCATAGCCTGCAGTACGTAGAAGAACGAGTCTGATAGGAGAAAGCCAGCCATTCCGAGAACGAACCTTATCTTTTTGGGATAAAGCTCACCCTGGGTGGGAATCGAACCAGTGACTTAACGGTTACAAGGCAGACGCGCTGTACACTTTCCAACGTATAAACGACCTTGAGCTAGCTGACATGGATTAAATCTGGACATTGCCACAGTGGACATACACAATTTTTGTTCTGTAGTTGGGAAACTCCATGTTCTGATAGATATTCAGGGGCGTGTATAACCCCTTTCCTATAATTTCCTACCAATAGTAATTATAAATAAATATTATAGTGGTATTATTTTTTGTCTATAGGTAATAATTTTATAATCTGTTGGCAATGACCGACCCCGCTAAACCCAATAAATCTGTCTACAAGTCTAAATGATTGTCCGAAAACTACTCAAGTGCAAATTTATTGACCCAGTAACCAACAAGGATGTTACCGAATATGTTAACTTTCAAATTTACATTGGTGGGTTCAATTATGCTCTCAACATGTCGGATTAAGTGGGATCAATGATTAAGTGGGATTATGTTCCCAATGGTGAATCCCAATATAATTATTACAGAGCGAAAAGATTGTCCGGCAAAATTATGGATAAATTGATACGCATGATCAAAATGTTAAGATTAATGCGATGATGCACATGTAGGACGTGTGGATGGTATTTATGTAATCGTCGATTTTGGTTATCCAACATGATTAGTGATTAGTCTGTCAATAAGTTCATTACGTGGATAAAACAATGTGGTGCTTCATGTGGTGTGTTATGCGATATGGGTGATGGTTATGTAGATTTTTGGCATCAATAAAATAGAGGAGAATACGAATTTCACCTAAAGACCTAACAATATAATAAATAATCAACGACCGAAAGATGGAGAACCAATTTCACAGTATCGATAAAAGACGACAAAAAAGAAAAGGAAATTGAAGAAAAAAAAAATAGATAAGAGTAAGGAGATATTGCTATTTGCAAAAACTAAAGTTCTACATCATTCGATGAACAACTCTGTATCACAATATTCAGAGTCACGGAAATCCAGATCACTTCCAGATCCAGGAGCTTGCTAACTCCAGATGGAATTCCAGAACTCAATTGAAGAGGACCCCTACAGGGTAGGGTGCCTTATCGATATCAAAACCCTATATTCAAATGTCCTCAAGAATGGATTCACATATTTGCCAAAAGTGTCAATTTTCTAAAAAAATTGGACAAACTGTTCGAGATAATAGAACTCACTCAAATATGGAGCTCTTACAAGTCTTCTGGAGGGCCGATTTGGTTCAAAATCCAATGAGCGAATGTACTTATGTGTTAAACAAGATTGCTAAAGACCAGAAAAATCAGAATGAATACGAGCAAATTCAAAATCATGGTCCATTTAAAACTTGGAATTATTAGAACTTATTTCGTTCTTTCAATTAGGTACAATTCTCTTTTCTTGAGCAGATCCTGTAAAATCTTCTTTTCTATTGCACCGCGAAGGCATTTCCATTGTACCTGTGCTTACATTTCTCATGAAATTCACCACCCAGCAGTATAGGTATGTCGTGATGGTTTAGCATTGTATCATTATCCATATTGTCTAGTCTAGAGAATCTTCACCATGGACATTGCGGAGTAGAATCCAGGAATCTACAGGGTGTATAGGTAATAATTGAACACCTTGTAGATAATGCAGAGAAAAAGTTAAATGCAAATAGTCGAATTTAAAAATATGTAGGTATCTCAGATAAAAATATTTGTCTGTATATCTCGGGTTGTGTTTGTAGTAGAAAAATGAAACTAACGTCATTGGAATTACCAAATCGGACAGTTTTTGATATTTGTCTGTATATCTCGGGTTGTGTTTGTAGTAGAAAAATGAAACTAACGTCATTGGAATTACCAAATCGGACAGTTTTTGGATATCTCGGGTTGTGTTTGTAGCAGAAAAATGAAACTAACGTCATTGGAATTACCAAATCGGACAGTTTTTGTAGTATACATATTTTCAAATTCGGCTATTTTACTGAGAAGGATATGGCGTATTTTCTAGATAAGTTACTGTAACTTTATATGGAGAACTCTTCTTGTGGTGGATTTCATATCGCATTTTGTAAAATAAAATTCATAATTTCTTTGAAAGTTACTGGAACACTGAAATCCCCAACTCAGCTCATAATTAGGTATCGTGCCTGACTTGAACTGACACAGAAAAAGAACATTTTTTATGATTAGCAGAGACAACCAAATGTCATATTGTCATGACATCATACTATTTAGTCATATTTTAGCTTTTTTTCGGAAAAGGTCATAAAATGCCAAAATATGGAACTGTAGAGATGAATCCAACTTGGAATACATTTGAAGTTGTAAAAAAGTATGTAGACTTGCATTGTATTATCTGGAGGACTCTCTGAGTCTCTGACTTCTGACTTACAACTTGACTTGGTTATGGGTTTACATTTTACAATGTTTGCATCCCAATAATTCCAACAGGACTTGCGAATTGTACCAATTCTGATGGTAGTAATAATAGGTAGGTACGCTAAAAACATGGCTTCTGATCGTATCAACAAACAATACCCGCTACCCACGCAGTATTATGTTGGGGAGAATACAACTCAGGAGTTGAATGGAAAGGACTCAGAATATACTCGTAGGCCCAACAATAATCCTTTACCTGCCTCGGTGGTGTAGTGGTCAAAGCGCTCGACTGGTAAACAGGAGGGCGTGGGTTCAATCCCAGCCGAGGTATGGAATTTTTATAAATCTGTCTACAAGTCTAAAAGATTGTCCGAAAACTACTCAAGTGCAAATTTATTGACCCAGTAACCAACAAGGATGTTACCGAATATGTTAACTTTCAAATTTACATTGGTGGGTTCAATTATGCTCTCAACATGTCGGATTAAGTGGGATCAATGATTAAGTGGGATTATGTTCCCAATGGTGAATCCCAATATAATTACAGGGCGAAAAGATTGTCCGGCAAAATTATGGATAAATTGATACGCATGATCAAAATGTTAAGATTAATGCGATGATGCACATGTAGGACGTGTTTTTGTATTTTTACTACTTATTGATTGGTTCTTAATTGCCAGGCATTTAGATGATAAGAAGAATTTTCAGAGTTAAAATAGCTAGCTGTCTGATATATGTACTAACTAGCTCTCTAAATAGATGATACGATAGAGAGATTAGAGAGAGGGCCAATCATGGAACCTTGAAGTAGTCCATCAATATTGATCTCTTCAGAGAATTTGATTTCGCTGAGTGTATTGTCTATGACTTTGACAAGAATAATAGCTTATACGATATGAGATTACAAATTGTTATGTTATGGTATATGGCCCCTTAGAGTATAAGGCCCATATCGTATGCACTTACCCGATCAGGAACTACAAATGTAGGGACAAGGATGTTGACTTTATGGGCACGGTACATTGTGAATCATGTGTAAGATTATGGGTGTCATAGGTCAGAACCATCTCTGCACATAAAGATTGTCCTAGTGAACATGATGTAACAAAATACAATACCACAGTAAGTTTCTTAATCCGAAACAAAAAGACCCTTTCACATAATTCTAGAAAGTTGTTTAAAATGCAACAATTTTTTCCAACAATAAATTTCCCTATTTGCAAATAAGTTGGTTAGTTGGAGTTTCCAACGCTGTTCTAAACATATTCAATATCACTCTAAAGTTATGTGACATAATAAATGAACATGACAATGATAATGACTTTATGAAATATGACTACCTTAATCCGAAACAAAAAGACCCTTTCACATAATTCTAGAAAGTTGTTTAAAATGCAACAATTTTTCCCAACAATAAATTTCCCTATTTGCAAATAAGTTGGTTAGTTGGAGTTTCCAACACTGTTCTAAACATATTCAATATCACTCTAAAGTTATGTGACATAATAAATGAACATGACAATGATAATGACTTTATGAAATATGACTAATTCTACAATAATGGTACCTATGTGATAGATGACATGCACATAGAAATGTTAAGGCTACATCAAGTATCATTGAAGAGTTTAATTTGAATTGTATGCTAATGTATTTCAAACGCGTCATTTGAATACCTAAGAATTTTGACTCGAACTTTTGATCTGACATTGTATAGAATCTTGATGTAATTTGTCTTCAGAGAGAATCAATTTTTGTTTGGTCCTCGGTACGTATCAAGGCTAAAGAAACGAGGTAATTGATGGTACATATTTTCCATTTCAGTAGAAGTTTTGAGAGCTTTCTTTTAGTAGTTAACTAAAGGATGTCCCTCATCAATTCCTTTTGCTGTTTGTTTGTTTATTTAAGTGGATATTGCCATACCAAAGATACCATGTGGTGATCCTCTATTCCTTCTACCATTGGGTATTGGGTAGTACCTAGCTACCTATTGCTATATTTTTATTATTCTAATTCGACATGGTTCCTTCTTATTAATTTTATATTATTTATTAATTTTTTATGTCCAAATTATTCAAAAAAGTAAATCTCTTTCGGGACACCCATTCGGTGAGAATTTACGCAATGTTGACACTTTTGAACTCCTACGTTCTGCAATTCTGCACATCAACGAACAAAAATATGATCTCATGAAACATAAACTGAAATATTTTTCTCTTGTCATAGAAAACTGTGTATAGTGCTATGTTTTGTGTTTTACCGTTTACCCAGACTATGATGGTTTCACATGTTTAGGTTTGCCAAAAATACCTTCTCCTTTCGGCCATATAAATAAATCTTCTAAACAATAAAAGGAGTTGAAGGAGCCAAAAGATCAACACAATTCTCTCAGAAACATTATCCTCCTGCATTTCATTTTCAATGGTCTCACATGCCTGCCTACAGTGCCCGGGGCCATTTCACATTTTCATTTTGGCTCCTTTTAATCTTTTGTCAGAAATAATTTTCTTTTCACTTCTACCTCCATCACGAATTTTACATGTTTTTTTTTTTTTGACCCGCCTGCAAATGGTCTCACATGCCTGCCTACAGTGCCCGGGGCCATTTCACATTTCCATTTTGGCTCCTTTTACTCTTTTGTCAGAAATAATTTTCTTTTCACTTCTACCTCCATTACGAATTTTACATGTTGTATGTTGTGTTTTTTTTTTTTACCCGCCTACAATTTATCCGAGAAGCTCCAATTTGTTATCTCTTTCATAAGGTTCAAATCTCAGGTTTGCAAATCTTGGATTAGGATCAGGCCTATGATCCTGTTAAAAAGGTACAGCCTACATATTATGAAATTAATCAATCTAATGCCGTATTTATAGTTAATTTTTAACTGACAATGATTTCATTTAATTTCGAATTTACCCACACTAGTATTGGCGCCACTGTGCCATTTCTATTCTTTTATTCCAAGTGGTGTAATTTAGGGATGAGGTTCTTCTCCAGACGCCTTCCTCTCAGAGGTTTTTGGTTTTTGAATTCAAATTTTATTGACAAGGTGATTCCAAAACTCAGAGGACTAGCGGGTGGTATGATTTAGTTGCATCACCTATGTTATCTGTGTTACTGTGTCTATGGATATATGTTCCATATGAACCTCTATGAGAGGAATGTATTGGTGATCATAACTGCATCGGTCGTTCCTAATTTATGATGATTTGGGGAAAGTTGTGTCTTGTGTCTCCTATATTGTGTAACGTCCAGTATCAGCACCACTTAAGGAATCGTTATCCCAAACCCTAGCGTATCAAATCAAGAATTTGATTATTGAAGGTTTCGAATTCAGATTTTATTGACAAGTATTGATGTGTTATTAACGATTAAAATGATAATTTGGGTGATTTGAAAACTCAGCAGACTAGCGGGTGGTATGATTTAGTTGCATCACCTATGTTATCTGTGTTACTGTGTCCATGGATCTGTTCCATATGAACCTCTATGAGAGGAATGTATTGGTGAATATAACTGCATCGGTCGTTCCTAGTTTATGATGATTTGGGGAAAGTTGTGTCTTGTGTCTACTATGTTGTGTAACGTCCAGTATCAGCACCACTTAAGGAATCGTTATTGATAATTTATTGATCGACACCGTCCTGAAAGATTCAATAAACCATATGCCTAGGTAAATATTAGTTCTATGTAAAAACATGTTCGAAAACCAATTGAGACGCCAAAGAAAACTAGGTACAACTGGAGGAAAACATTATATTTACTTATAAAAATACATAGGAAAGCGAAATGGGAACGAGGTCAATCATATTAGTAGGTCATATTTCTTAATTAAATTGCGCTCAATGAAAAAAAAAAAAAAAAAAAACTGTCGATTGATGTTTAATAAACCTTAATCCGAAACAAAAAGACCCTCTCATTTCACATAATTCTAGAAAGTTGGTTAAAAGATTAAAACGCAATTTTTTTTTTCCAACAATAAATTTTCCTATTTGCAAATAAGTTGGAGATTCCAACACTGTTCTAAACATATTCAATATCACTCTAAAGTTATGTGACATAATAAATGAACATGACAATGATAATGACTTTATGAAATATGACTAATTCTACAATAATGGTATGTGATAGATGACATGCACATAGAAATGTTAAGGTTACATCAAGTATCATTGAAGAGTTTAATTTGAATTGTATGCTAATATATTTCAAACGCGTCATTTGAATACCTAAGAATTTTGACTCGAACTTTTGATCTGACATTGTATAGAATCTTGATGTAATTTGTCTTCAGAGAGAATCAATTTTTGTTTGGTCCTCGGTACGTATCAAGGCTAAAGAAACGAGGTAATTGATGGTACATATTTTCCATTTCAGTAGAAGTTTTGAGAGCTTTCTTTTAGTAGTTTTAACTGACATCCATCATCAATTCCTTTTGCTGTTTGTTTGTTTGTTTGTTTATTTAAGTGGATATTGACATACCAAAGATACAATGTGGTGATCCTCTATTCCTTCTACCATTGGGTATTGGGTAGTACCTAGCTACCTATTGCTATATTTTTATTATTCTAATTCGACATGGTTCCTTCTTATTAATTTTATATTATTTATTAATTTTTTATGTCCAAATTATTCAAAAAAGTAAATCTCTTTCGGGACACCCATTCGGTGAGAATTTACGCAATGTTGACACTTTTGAACTCCTACGTTCTGCAATTCTGCATCGGCACTCCGTTGACAAACCAAGAAATCCTTAATTTACGCACCGTTTTTTACGACTTTGATCTCCTTTTCCAAACCGTAGCAGATAATATTATTGTTTTATGGAACCTCCCTCTATTCCTGCTCTCCTACCTCTGTTCCTTCCTCCTACTCCTTTGCCTCCTTATCATCTCTTTTGCCTCTTCTCTGTTTTCCTTCTCCTCATCCTCCTTGTTGTGAACAAAGTTGAGATATTACGTTTGGGCCATAAAAGTTTACGCATTTGAGGGAAGGAAAGAGAGAGACGTCGCTCTATGCTGAATAAATATTTGAGCTTTTTTTTGTCGGATTTAAAAATTTCCAGCACACAGTGGCGAAGCTCTAAATCTAAATTTATGTCCCAAAATAAACCCTCTCACGA
>NW_007378448.1:0-89755 GCF_000475195.1 Diaphorina citri
TTTTTTTTTTTTTTTTTTAGAGGTAGATTGAAATTTAAAAACATTTCGTTTCCTAACTTTCTAACAATCATTTCTACTCTCCTACCTATTTCAAATCGAGGCCTTTTTTTGGCAGGCAATGTCTGTGATGCCTACTTCCTTGGAAAGCATTAATTTATTAATGCATTTAGCTGACCATTTACCTACCTACTTACTTACCTTTTACTAATTGGATACTAAAAAATAAAATAAAAATAAAACATGAAATTTACATGAAAAATACAAAAACTATTTCTTTCCCGTCTCGAATTCCACGCTTTTTTCCTGCACAAGAAAATCTTCCAGCCACCATTAATCAAAATCGTATCACGGGCATTAAACTTGTGTTAATTTCTCAATAATTGAATTCAGTAAACTCAACTCTGATCTGAATTATCTCAATTAAACATTCTAAACAACCACCAGGGAAGGCTCATTGATAAACACAAAAGCATATAAGTCACTTTGAACCCCATAAAAAACACACGGTTGTGCGTTTAAAGGTTGTAAGTTGCAATTAAAACCCCATAATCTCTTTTCACCCTTCGTAAAGAGTTTATCTTTGAGATAATTTATGGCTTTCCTGTAAGTGCTAGTGCTTCAGCCAGACTTTTCTGTGTACTTGTTGCTTTGTTCTGAAAGTATCTTGCAAAAGTCCGTGTATTTTAGGTGAGTTTGTATGAATTTTTGTCGTAAAACAAGAGCTTCTTCTTCTTCTTCTTCTTCTTTTTCTCCTTTATGTGTATCTTTTGTTTAATTTTAAACATTATCACGATTTCAAGAAAACAAACAATTTCGTTTTACAAATCTTTATTTCACATTGTACTTGTTTTGATCAAAAATAACAACTATATATCATTCATTAATCATTATTTTAGACTCTTTTTGTGATGGTACATTGCTAGGAACATCAGTATGAAACTGAACTCAGTAGGAAGTTGTTTGCCATTTTTACGAGAAATCAAAGGGTGTCCTCTATTATTTCATCATTTACATCATATTGTTCATAAGACCCTTACAGCTATCTCGAATTCAATAAAACGTCTATTGTCTAATAGTGTCCTCTATTATTTCATCATTTACATCATATTGTTCATAAGACCCTTACAGCTATCTCGAATTCAATAAAACGTCTATTGTCTAATGGACTTTTATCTATTTATCTAATACATATACATAGCATCTATTATGCAATATTAGCCAAATGTTCTTTCTTAGAATTCATCCAAAAGTGTCCACCACCCATGACTTTTTCACATGTTGGGACTGGAGTTCGTTTGAATTGATTTCGCAACCTATTCAAAGAGTTGAACCTGCAGTGAGCAATTTAGAACCAGGAAGGAGACCTTTTATTTTGATTTTCGGTTGATGACCTCTTGTAGTTTTAGAAATACTTGGATAGATGATAATAGCAGTCCTTCTATAACGAGAAGGTCAGGTCAGGAAAAGGCCTGAAAGAAATTTCGGGCTCTCTAAAATTTAAATCAAGACCAAAATAGGAGGAATAGAAGCTTTAATAAATAGGCACAGGCTTTATTTTTGTAATGGCAGTAATAATAGGTAGTATTCATGTAAATAGTTAATAATACGCCTACCATTAGGTACCTATACATTATTATTAATATTTATTCCACGCACTTCTATTTCGAAGCTCATTTCATGTTAGACGAAAAACACGAGGAAAAGCAACATCGATGTTTGGCCCGATAAGAAGGAAAACTAGTCAAAAACTTACAACAAATTAGTGGGTATGAGCGTAGGCAACATTTGAAAAATACGAGAAATCCTGACATCCTGCGTGCAAGAGCCGGAACTCACCTAGAATTGGGACTTAATTCAAAGATTTCTTAAAGAAAAAGCTAGAAATTTGTGACCAAAGTTTTTGCAAAATGGAAGATATGGTACAGTTCAAAATTCAAGTAGGTATTTACAGACCTGAAAAAGTCGAGTCCAATTTGAACCAAACCCGCGATATCCGGTGTGGAAAATTTGATGAGAAATAGATGGAACTACGGAGGGAGGTTGCTGACTTCAGAGAGACCTAGGTACATCATGGAAAAAAGTTGCTATAACTCTACGTGTATACAGATATACCTACTTACTTACTTTCCGTGTCTATACAGATATGAAAACAACATAAAGAGACGGGGAAAAGAAAATATTGAAAGGGCGACTTTTGCCTCATGCTTCCTCAAAAACTCATCAGGACGGTAATTAAAACTGACATCCTTGACGGACTCCTCATTTACTCATTGCTTCCTCCTTATTCAATGTAAGATATACGTCACGTCAGTAATATCATATCAAATCACGTGTATAGGTAGCTTCTCTTTTCCAATTTGCTCAGTCTGTTGTCTGTCTTTTGGCATTGGGTCATTTTTTTTTACCCATAAGGTACGTTGGAAGAGTAGATGTCTCTATCATTATCATTGATTTAGTTTTGCAGGCGACTACACTTCCAAAGTTCGTCGGGTCTAAATGGCAATCTCTGACGTCACAAGAGACATTTGATCCGTCCCATCCTCAATAGAACATCCGCCGAGCTAGAATTTCAGGCACCTCGCCTCAACCAACCTCACCTTCTCCAGTATCCAATAGGAAATGACAGGCTCTTCCAACAACCGGCAATATAATGGACAAGTATAAAGTTTCTCATCTCACACAACTCCACATAATGACTGTCATTAAAATAACGAATGCCCATCAAGGAAAACGGACTCCCAGACAAGAATTCCTACCGCTATCCGATGAATACCCGATTACCCGCTAACGTAACAAGATTCATTTGAATCAACAAGTGCACAATATTTGATTACATTTCCTTCCATAGTAGAAATCATAAAATACGCTAATTTCATTCATGAATTCTCCAAATCCTCTTACCGCATTGCCGTGCCTCCACGAGAATGATATACTGTGGCATTTTTATAGTCCTTTTTATATTTATGACCCCTTCTTCGTCCTCACTGTCTTCAACTTTTGTTTCTCCTCGTTCCCGTTGTATTTACACCTCGTTTTCGTGTCTGTTCATGTAAATCTTGTGTAAGTGTTTAGTGATTTTGGTGATGGCTTTGTGTACGTTTTGATCTAATTCGTCTGACATGGATGATGAGCTCATCAGCGTTGAGCGATGGTTCCCTTGATTGCCAAGGTATTTGTTGTATTGTTTCCCGTTTGTGAGAACATTGATTCGTCGCCTAGATTTTCTGGGAACGTATAGCTTTTCACCATCAGACTTTTCACGCCATCACTTTTAAACTCAAAAGGTGAAGTATAAAAGCGACGGGATTTGAACCTGAGACATTTGGAAAACAATTCAAGTGTGACGACCACCCGACCACAAGGCCAGTAGCAGAAAACCAGGTAAGCTAATTGTTCATTTCAGAAGTAGAAATAATGGCCAGTATTAAAAACGCACAAACAAAAATGCACACAAAGGTTGATAAACTGGATCAACCTCACAAAGAAGCTCGTCTTGGTTTCAAATTAAAAAAACTTCCGCAAGCAAATAAACAAAGGAAACAAAAAAATAGACATGGTGTTCAAAAACGACAAATTGCACAATACGAAAGAAAAAAGAGCACGGAAAAGGTCAAGAACTTGAAAAAGAATCCTGAAGGCGGTGATATGGATAAAGAGAATAGTAAAAAAAAGGTAGTTGGAAAAAATCCCTTTGGAAGGAATTAAAATTGAGCATGAAATTTAAAACAAAATGTCCATGCCCATTTAAAAATTGGGAAAACAATAGACGGGTATCCCTGTCAACATATCAAACTATCTGACGTACCCTCCACTCTTGTAACTGACTTCAATAATCTTTCCTGGACGTAGAAGAAGATTTTGATTTTGTTTGAGAAGTCAAGTCCGTCCCCTGGATGGTTTTTGTATTGTTCTTCCACAGATTTTTGATAATCTCTGAGAGTGCTCTCTCATTGAGATGGGAGCAACTCGGAAAATTGGTTCAATGGTTCTGGTTACCTAATGGTTTCCGTGAATCCAATGTAGGATATAATGTACAAACTTGGGAATGCTTTCAAGTACATTCTAGAAATTCAATTTGGTTTCATTAGCGAATGCAAGGGCTTTAAACTTTAAAGCATCAGAGAACTCTGTAATGGTCTTGCGTCTAAATCAAGGTACCTATTCATTTTTGAGAAGATTCTGTAAAATTCGTTGAATTCGATTCCATTCAAAGAATTTAACAAACCTGCCGAAATCAAAGTCCATCGTTCATCATCAATATGGCTCTTTCTCCATAATAGAATTCTTCACAAACGGGTCCCTTTGAGTTGTTAACAAAGTTTTAGTGATTTATTCTTGATCCCTGAAAAGTGCGACGCCCCCCTTACAGTAGAGCACATCCCGTTGTCCTGCCAGAATATGCGATTCCGCCCGAGCTCATTCACCAACCTTTCCATGTCCGATATCCTCAAAGATGACCCTTCTTCCATTGACGTCCTCATGCGTTTCTTGAAAAGAAACAATTTCCTCAAACTCCTTTAGATAGTTTTTTTTTCTCTGCAAATGGCCTTGTTGCTAAATTGTATCAAAAATAAATAAATAAAATAAATAATTCTTGATCCCAGGCATAAATGTAGTGCTATGGTGTAACTGACAAAAAAAAAGACAACCTCAGACTTAAACAATCCATTTGAAAACCTCTGAATCTGGAGCAAGCATTGTGGCCAGCAAGACTTCACGGAGTGTCCCTACTCGAGAGGGATTATCTCCAATCTCCAATATGGAACTTCCATTCTCTCGAACTCCAATTTTGGAGTTCTTGGCTTATTAGAGTCGTGTTTAGGGTCGAAACACATCGGAAGTGTCAAGCTTCAGCTGTGATAAGGGTAAAACTGGTTGGATAACAAGGATACACTTTAGTGGAGATAATTTCGAAAACCACTTTGAAACAGTGGAGATAATTTCGAAATTGAGGCTCCAAAATCTGGAAATAGGATTTTCGTTTCTAATTCTCTTCTTTACTACTAAAAATAAAATTTTTGGAAGGAATTATTCCTACTTGCATAAACCCCGGGTAACTTCTTCGAAATAATCAATTTCTATAAATTAAACTGATTTGAAAGCTATTTTTTCATACCCAGAAAAAAAAAGTTAAATATTGGAGATTGAATGGTGGAACTACTAATTAGAATGAAATGTATGTAAATAAGTAAGAAACAGTAGAATTACTTTAATTATTACAAAGAATAAAATATTATTAGAAGATCAATTTCATTGGCAAAAGAAGATGATAAAAATAATGAACAATTCAACACGTAAGATGTCAACTAAAAAAGTTAGGATGATCATGATTTTTTTTTTTTTTTAATAAAATCAACAAAAAGAGTCGCGAAAATAAATAATAAGAAACAATAATATATAAAAAAAATTAAAACAACAAAAAGAAAAACTCAAGTAGAGGTAAAAGCAAAACAAGCGGAAAAAACGGCAAAGTAAAAAAAAAAAAAAAACTATACACATGCAACATAAAAATACATGAAAACAGAGAGAGAACGAACGAAAGAGAGAGAGAAGGCGACGACCAAACGAATAGTAACGCCTCTAAAATATGAGCAAGAAGCTCAGAGCAAAAGAGATTCAACAAGATTTCTGATAGTTCTTTTCCGAAAAAAATAATAATAAGTTCAAACAGTCGTCGTGTTTAATGATCGCGCATTTGAGAGACCCGAGGATCTTATTGTTTTTTTAACCAACAAAACTACTGGAACTGAAACAAGTAGCGAGCAGCGAAGTTGGAAGTCATAAATTTAGTTTTATGTGATTTTTATTAGGTGTGTTTAATTTTCCGAAATCTCAACACGTGGGTTTTTATATATTTTTTAAAATTTATGGATAAATAATTTAATTGCTTTTTGATTTGTTTCTCTGTGTAAGTTTATGATTTATATTTTTTCCGGTTGATTTTCATTTTATTTATTTTTTAAAAATATTTTCTTGGGCTTTTCGCGGATATGGATTTTGAGCAGGTAATTAAATTAGCGAATTTTTACTTACGTGCTAACTAATATTGATAATAAAAATTGTTTTGTTTTTGTACCTAAATATGATTTTTTATTGATACCTATGATCAAAAAATATTGTTTCGTTTATGTGATGTTAACGATTTAATTATCAATAATGTCTTAGCTTAATTTATTGTTATCTTAGATAAGCGTTAATTCTATCGTCACAAATCTGATTTGATAGTTGTTCGAGCACTAAAACAATAAAAATTCAAGAGTACCTGATAACAAAATCTTTATCTAGTATTTTCCTAATTTTATCAATGTTCAGAATAAAATCAGAAAAGATGAGATAACTATCATAACAAATCAGAAAAAAATAGATCATTAGAGGGAGGGTTTTTTTTAGGAATAAAAAAAAAAGGATTTTTGAATTGTCGTGTAGTTGATTGCCAATTATTTGCCTACTTGAAAATTAAGTTAATGGCCTCCATTGATGACTGTTGACTAGTCCTAGTTATTCGAAAATTATCTCACCTTTTCTGCCTGAAAGTAACCAATTCTTAAAGATCTTTTACTATCGAAAATTTTATTACAGGAATAAAAACCAAGTGTAATCTCAAAAACAAATTGTACAATGTGCCTAATTCAAATAAACAATTTAACCCATCTCATAGGACCTATTCATTCTAAGAATCCATTATGTTGATTACAATGGAAAACGACAATTATTAAACAATAAAATTAGTGGATGTCGCAAAATACCTA
Organism: Diaphorina citri; assembly: GCF_000475195.1. Taxonomy (NCBI): domain Eukaryota; kingdom Metazoa; phylum Arthropoda; class Insecta; order Hemiptera; family Psyllidae; genus Diaphorina; species Diaphorina citri. The sequence goes on from NW_007378448.1 coordinate 6,750, forward strand.
AAAACATCACAATCAACGTTTGATTTCCACCCAAGGTTAGACCTACCTCGAACTGTTTGTTGTAAATATTCAAATCTCAACTCATTTGTGATAAACCCTTTCTTTATGAAAAGTCATGGCCTTTTAAAATGGCATTCACTTATAAATGAAGACCCAATGAAACAATTTCTAAACAAAGATCAGAATTTGATTGAAAACAATAGCAGGCCTTGATGTCCACAGGATCATACAGAATTTGCATCAATAGTTGTATGTCTCCTTGGAACTTTATTAGCAAAAAGGGTTCTCGTATTTTTCAAAAATCTCATCAGTTACAATGTTAGCTTGGAACAAGTGTCCGTGTTTTTTCGAAAGGTTTTCGGTGTATTTTCGTAAAAATCATAAATTAGATAAATATTGCCTGTGAATAAATTATAAATAAATTCATAATTAAAAATAAGTTTCCCCAAGTCACTAAAGGCGGTGATCATAAAGTGGAAAATCTCCCATGCGAGATAGTTTTCAACGGATTTCAGTGATTTTGGTGATGGCTTTGTGTACGTTTTGATCTAATTCGTCTGACATGGATGATGAGCTCATCAGCGTTGAGCGATGGTTCCCTTGATTGCCAAGGTATTTGTTGTATTGTTTCCCGTTTGTGAGAACATTGATTCGTCGCCTAGATTTTCTGGGAACGTATAGCTTTTCACCATCAGACTTTTCACGCCATCACTTTTAAACTCAAAAGGTGAAGTATAAAAGGTTTCCCGTTTGTGAGAACATTGATTTGTCGCCTAGATTTTCTGGGAACGTATAGCTTTTCACCATCAGACTTTTCACGCCATCACTTTTAAACTCAAAAGGTGAAGTATAAAAGCGACGGGATTTGAACCTGAGACATTTGGAAAACAATTCAAGTGTGACGACCACCCGACCACAAGGCCAGTAGCAGAAAACCAGGTAAGCTAATTGTTCATTTCAGAAGTAGAAATAATGGCCAGTATTAAAAACGCACAAACAAAAATGCACACAAAGGTTGATAAACTGGATCAACCTCACAAAGAAGCTCGTCTTGGTTTCAAATTAAAAAAACTTCCGCAAGCAAATAAACAAAGGAAACAAAAAAATAGACATGGTGTTCAAAAACGACAAATTGCACAATACGAAAGAAGAAATAAACAATAACGTTAACCTTAATTGTAAATTTAACGAGAACTCAAGTATTCCAATCGGTCCTAACGGACTGAGTTCGCCTCAAGATCTGACAACTAGTTCCACGACACCCACCGGCCGATCCTCACCTATCATGAACCGAATTTTCAAGAAATCAAAATCTTTAAGAATAAAATCCATCAAGTGACCACATTTTTCAAGGTCTGCCTACACACACACAAAAAACAATATTGAGGAAAATCAAGCTATCCGAGGAACAACCAATATTATGCATCATCACCGGCCTATAGAACTTCTACACCTACCGCTACCGTGGCCTCAGGGCCCGTGTCGCAAAGTTCATCAAGTCCAGCTTCCAGTGAATCCTCTGGCGGCTCCACGCCAGGGCCAAACTCTAGTAATTCCAACGGGAAAGGCTCAGGCAATCCGCCCCAGATCTATCCCTGGATGAAACGAGTACACATAGGAACAAGTAAGTGAATCAAACCTTCATCTTTTATTCATAAACTTCTTTCTTATTGTTTTCTGAAATTTGATTGATTCGTCAGACTTGGTGCATTTCATTGATGCATGGTCCAATCAATCAATACCTTAGTACTCTCAGTGACCTGTAGATACTTTTCCTGAGTCGTGTCTCTATTTTATAATCGTCTGTATCCGGCTGAATAACCCTAATGGAGAGGACCCTAATCAGCACAACCAGAATACTAATCCCAGACATCTGTTGATTGATCATTTATTCGATAACCGAGTGCCAATGAAGAAAACGCACAAACAAAAATACACACAAAGGTTGATAAACTGGATCAACCTCACAAAGAAGCTCGTCTTGGTTTCAAATTAAAAAAAAAAAAACTTCCGCAAGCAAATAAACAAAGGAAACAAAAAAATAGACATGGTGTTCAAAAACGACAAATTGCACAATACGAAAGAAGAAAGAGCACGGAAAAGGTCAAGAACTTGAAAAAGAATCCTGAAGGCGGTGATATGGATAAAGAGACTTAAAGAGAATAGTAAAAAAAAGGTAGTTGGAAAAAATCCCTTTGGAAGGAATTAAAATTGAGCATGAAATTTAAAACAAAATGTCCATAAAAGAGCACGGAAAAGGTCAAGAACTTGAAAAAGAATCCTGAAGGCGGTGATATGGATAAAGAGAATAGTAAAAAAAAGGTAGTTGGAAAAAATCCCTTTGGAAGGAATTAAAATTGAGCATGAAATTTAAAACAAAATGTCCATGCCCATTTAAAAATTGGGAAAACAATAGACAGGGTATCCCTGTCAACATATCAAACTATCTGACGTACCCTCCACTCTTGTAACTGACTTCAATAATCTTTCCTGGACGTAGAAGAAGATTTTGATTTTGTTTGAGAAGTCAAGTCCGTCCCCTGGATGGTTTTTGTATTGTTCTTCCACAGATTTTTGATAATCTCTGAGAGTGCTCTCTCATTGAGATGGGAGCAACTCGGAAAAAATCTTTCCTGGACGTAGAAGAAGATTTTGATCTTGTTTGAAAAGTCAAGTCCTTCCCCTGGATGGTTTTTGTATTGTTCTTCCACAGATTTTTGATAATCTCTGAGAGTGCTCTCTCATTGAGATGGGAGCAACTCGGAAAATTGGTTCAATGGTTCTGGTTACCTAATGGTTTCCGTGAATCCAATGTAGGATATAATGTACAAACTTGGGAATGCTTTCAAGTACATTCTAGAAATTCAATTTGGTTTCATTAGCGAATGCAAGGGCTTTAAACTTTAAACTATCTCTAACAAGGTATTGAACCTTAAGAATTTATAAGGAGAAAAGGTGCAAAAATTAGCTCCTCAGAGGGAGGGTTGATGGAAAATTCATATCGACCGGAAAATTATTACAAAAAGCCTCCAAGGTGGGAGTGGTCAGTTCTCATTTTCCTCCGCCGAGAAAATCTGGTGTGATTGGTGGAAATTTCGCTGAAGTGACACTCTGCCAGCATGTGAGGAATTTTGTGCCTTTTTTCTCGTTTTTAATTTTTTTGACTTGATGCAGAGATGGAAATTTTGTCACTGCTGCAATGGGTTCTCAAAAGATGATTTTTGTTTGGTTGTTTCATTTCCGGGAACAAAAACTGATATTTTGATATGCGATATTGCGATTATTGCGATTTGCTTGAAGTTGTTTGAAATCACGGCGAAAATGTATTCAATCAATCAAGCTCCCACCAACGGATCTCTAAGGTAATTAAATTTCAAATTCCAATTAAAATGATCAAAGATGTCCTTCGTAGACGAAATCTTCACGTCTTCACGCAAAGTGACGCAAGGAGAGTACCTGTAGATCTCAGTCAGGTCTACAACTAGAAGGCCATGATAAACCACAAGAGCACTGTGGTTTGCAAGGTGTCTGACGTCTCTCACGAAGTTGATGATATCAAAGGTACCGTCAATAGAAATGTAGACCAAGACGTAAGAAAGCAGGTCTTGAGGTAGAATCACACGATATGGCAGAACGACATTGATATCTGGTAGGTTACATAGCAAAAATTTGACGCCATTAAAATCGGGGACCCATTGTCAAATTATTTCTAATTTTGAATAACCTATTGCTTTCAAATTTCTATGAATCTTGTGTCAGTTTCTGGATGTGCGTTTTCGTCATTCTCCTTTTCTCTGACATTAGGTTGACTCATGTCATGAATGAGTATTTTTGTTTCATTGATATTCTCAGTTCTTAGCATTGTTTGGGTAGGATAAGGCTTGTTACAAGATCAATTTCAAGAGACACTATGATGTACGAGTATTCGTCATTATTCGCACAATCTTGGTTCCTTCCTCTAACATCGTCATACAATAATATCAGAGTATCAATCAATACACATTTACTTTCAATATTGAATATTGGTTTATCCGAGTAACTTTATTATTAAAACGTGGAAGAAAGAACCTCGTCCACATGCAAAAACCATTTCCTAAAGATATGACACAAAATTAAGCCCACCAATGTCTTAATTGCAAAACCAATCGCAGGACCTCATCAATACACACAAAACTGCCAAATCTAGCAAATAAAAACCTTAATGCAATACCATCTCCAGTTTCCACAAAATTCATCAAATGAAAATCGTCACAATACACCAAAAAGTCAAAAAACAAATCGTTCACACCAAGATACACAAAATTAACAAATAAATGGAGGTTGGTTAACTGTCAAATTACATTAGTGCTTTATTTAGAGTATTTAGACTGTTAGAATTTTCCTGGACTAGTATAAACTAATGATAATCCCTTTATTTCATCGGTTTAATATAGCACCATTTTAGGAGTATTAGATACATAGTTAGAAATTGTCCGGTGTGTTTCTATTTCTAAATAAAGATGAGGTAAAGATCAACACTTTAGAAAATGGAATGGGATTAGTAGATGGATTACCAAATTGTTTTGATGTCCACTGAAAAATCCAAGTCGCACAAGTCAGGGTCATTTGTGACAAGCTGATATTTGTGTTGACGAGATTTCGGATTTAACTTGTCACTCGTTTTTGGCTGAACATCTTGAACAAAGGATTAACATTGCTTCACTTTTGGGATGATTTTGAATGCGTCCCCCAATTTGTTCGCTTCAATTCTGACATTCTCATTCTAGTCTGAATTGAGTATACAATGTTTAATCATTTCAAAACAGACAATTCTATGAAATCTAGAAGGGATTAGCCCAGTTATGAAGATGAAACAACTGAAAGAGTTTTCAGTTTGTTGTCACAGGGGTCTACGTGAAATTACATTAGTGCTTTATTTAGAGTATTTAGACTGTTAGAATTTTCCTGGACCAGTATAAACTAATGATACATAATCCCTTTATTTCATCGGTTTAATACAGCACCATTTTAGGAGTATTAGATACATAGTTAGAAATTGTCCGGTGTGTTTCTATTTCTAAATAAAGATGAGGTAAATATCAACACTTTAGAAAATGGAATGGGATTAGTAGATGGATTACCAAATTGTTTTGATGTCCACTGAAAAATCCAAGTCGCACAAGTCAGGGTCATTTGTGACAAGCTGATATTTGTGTTGACGAGATTTCGGATTTAACTTGTCACTCGTTTTTGGCTGAACATCTTGAACAAAGGATTAACATTGCTTCACTTTTGGGATGATTTTGAATGCGTCCCCCAATTTGTTCGCTTCAATTCTGACATTCTCATTCTAGTCTGAATTGAGTATACAATGTTTAATCATTTCAAAACAGACAATTCTATGAAATCTAGAAGGGATTAGCCCAGTTATGAAGATGAAACAACTGAAAGAGTTTTCAGTTTGTTGTCACAGGGGTCTAAAACATTTACCCATAGTACAGGATAGGTCAAACAGGTTCTAAAAGTTTCAAAAGCATCTGACTTTATTTCCTTCTGAAACTTATCTAGGAAGACAAATCTGCTTCTACAGAACGTTCCTAGATAACGTTGCTCGAGATGGACCAATCCAGAATAGAATCATAACTACCTTTACAGTTCAAATAATAATATGGAGTAAAATATCAAAGTTGAAAGAACTCGAAGCTTCACAAACTTTGAAGCTCGGAAATTAAATGCATGCGCGCATGAAGAAACTGTACACCTAAACCGATCCAAAACTAAGAGAAGAGAAAAAATTGAACATTGATTTGATTAAATAAAATTATACTGCCTGAAGGTTTTCGGGTAGAATCATGTTAGGATGATGAATGTTATTGAAATTGAACATTGATTTGATTAAATAAAATTATACTGCCTGAAGGTTTTCGGGTAGAATCATGTTAGGATGATGAATGTTATTGAACTCATTGGCAGACATGTTTCAGAACCTTCCTCTCCGTAACTGGCCACTTCTTTGACCGTGGCTCTAGCATCACTGGCGAACCAAACATCTGATCAAGTGTAATGGAATATAAATCAAACCTGTTTTTTAATTTGAAATTGTTGCGAGTTTGTTCAGAATATTGAATGAGGATGGTTTTTAATGCCCGTGTAAATGTATTGAGTTATTGGCCATAGTCGGATTATGAAGCTGAAGAAGAGCCGATGCTCCCTACGTGGGGCTTTGCGCCAGATTGGACTAAAATTGAACTGTGGTGCCCCCTAGTGATGAAGTAATCAAGATAGTACGGTCAAAATATCTAAACTTCACCGGTTCTTGGCAAGGGTAATGTAGGATCAGGCCTTCAGATCACAACATAACATAACCAATTAACCACGTATAGTTTAGATTGCCTAACACTGAGGCCAACTTTATTAAATTTAAAGATCCCTTTAGAACTTTATAATTAGAATTTAACTAAAATCTCTCAGATATTTGTAATATTAGAAAACTACAATCACAGAAATTCTGAAGACCTTTGCAATTGGAATTTGCTAAAATCCCTATCATACAAATTCAGAAACCCCCAGATTCCTACGTTTCCTCGAACGGTCAGCTTTTTTTATGAATCGGAAACATTATGCTGAATTTCATTTTCGAGCAAATGACATTACTTGAACTGACATCACTGTGACACAGATTTGGAGCCACCATATTTTTTTACACATTGTTGACACATTGCTGATATTTACCTTTTAGCCTTTGATAATTTATTATCTCTTACAGCTTTTTTATCCACAGAGCAATAATGTCTGCTCTTCGTTCACACGACAATCGATCAAGCGGACTACGACTAGGCTCTAAATGATTATCGTGTGAACGCGGTCTTTCTCCATGTTTTGTACAGCATCATTTTCACGTGCACATTACATCAAGCGCGCCGGGAGGCGCGCGAACGTCAAGAGTTCGCAGCACCGCCCGGCCTATATTAACACAAAACAGAATTTCAGCGTTTTTCGGCATTTTCACCTCAACTTTTCTCCCACTTCCCCTTAACTTTAAGCAAATTTTATTTGATATTCCTAGTGGAAACCGAATTTTCAAGAAATCAAAATCCTTAAGAATAAAATCCATCAAGTGACCACATTTTTCAAGGTCTGCCTACACACACAAAAAACAATATTGAGGAAAATCAAGCTATCCGAGGAACAACCAATATTATGCATCATCACCGGCCTATAGAACTTCTACAAAATAGGACCAAAACACCAAAATGGAGATTTTGGTTGAGCAATTATCCAGCATTGTAGTCAATAGCATTATCCCTATCTCAAACAAGGTAATTGAACCTTAAGAATCTATAAGGAGAAAAGGTGCAAAAATTAACTCCTCAGAGGGAGGGTTGATGGAAAATTCATATCGACCGGAAAATTATTACAAAAAGCCTCCAAGGTGGGAGTGGTCAGTTCTCATTTTCCTCCGTCGAGAAAATCTGGTGTGATTGGTGGAAATTTCGCTGAAGTGACACTCTGTCTGCATGTGAGGAATTTTGTGCCTTTTTTCTCGTTTTTAATTTTTTTTGACTTGATGCAGAGATGGAAATTTTGTCACTGCTGCAATGGGTTCTCAAAAGATGATTTTTGTTTGGTTGTTTCGTTTCCGGGAACAAAAACTGATATTTTGACATGCGATATTGCGATTTGGTAAGATTCTGTCAAACACAATACTAACTTGTAAATAGATTATTGTGTACTATAGGAAACTATGCTTGAAGTTGTTTGAAATCACGGCGAAAATGCCAATCAAGCTCCCACCAAGGGATCTCTAAGGTAATTAAATTTCAAATTCCAATTAAAATGATCAGAGATGTCCTTCGTAGACGAAATCTTCACGTCTTCACGCAAAGTGACGCAAGGAGAGTACCTGTAGATCTCAGTCAGGTCTACAACTAGGAGAGCTTAGAGCTAGCGACTTGAAATTTGGTATGTAACTGTCAAATATGACAAGGATGCGACACAAAACTTTTGGTTAAGATCGGTGCAATGGTTGGCGGAATTTTACCGCTTTTTGGCGGTTTTCGGTCTAGTTTAACAATATCTCGGGAACGGTATGAGCTAGAGAAAAATGCCAATCAAGCTCCCACCAAGGGATCTCTAAGGTAATTAAATTTCAAATTCCAATTAAAATGATCAAAGATGTCCTTCGTAGACGAAATCTTCACGTCTTCACGCAAAGTGACGCAAGGAGAGTACCTGTAGATCTCAGTCAGGTCTACAACTAGAAGGCCATGATAAACCACAAGAGCACTGTGGTTTGCAAGGTGTCTGACGTCTCTCACGAAGTTGATGATATCAAAGGTACCGTCAATAGAAATGTAGACCAAGACGTAAGAAAGCAGGTCTTGAGGTAGAATCACACGATATGGCAGAACGACATTGATATCTGGTAGGTTACATAGCAAAAATTTGACGCCATTAAAATCGGGGACCCATTGTCAAATTACATTAGTGCTTTATTTAGAGTATTTAGACTGTTAGAATTTTCCTGGACTAGTATAAACTAATGATAATCCCTTTATTTCATCGGTTTAATATAGCACCATTTTAGGAGTATTAGATACATAGTTAGAAATTGTCCGGTGTGTTTCTATTTCTAAATAAAGATGAGGTAAAGATCAACACTTTAGAAAATGGAATGGGATTAGTAGATGGATTACCAAATTGTTTTGATGTCCACTGAAAAATCCAAGTCGCACAAGTCAGGGTCATTTGTGACAAGCTGATATTTGTGTTGACGAGATTTCGGATTTAACTTGTCACTCGTTTTTGGCTGAACATCTTGAACAAAGGATTAGCACTTTTGGGATGATTTTGAATACGTCCCCCAATTTGTTCGCTTCAATTCTGACATTCTCATTCTAGTCTGAATTGAGTATACAATGTTTAATCATTTCAAAACAGACAATTCTATGAAATCTAGAAGGGATTAGCCCAGTTATGAAGATGAAACAACTGAAAGAGTTTTCAGTTTGTTGTCACAGGGGTCTAAAACATTTACCCATAGTACAGGATAGGTCAAACAGGTTCTAAAAGTTTCAAAAGCATCTGACTTTATTTCCTTCTGAAACTTATCTAGGAAGACAAATCTGCTTCTACCGAACGTTTCTAGATAACGTTGCTCGAGATGGACCAATCCAGAATAGAATCATAACTACCTTTACAGTTCAAATAATAATATGGAGTAAAATATCAAAGTTGAAAGAACTCGAAGCTTCACAAACTTTGAAGCTCGGAAATTAAATGCATGCGCGCATGAAGAAACTGTACACCTAAACCGATCCAAAACTAAGAGAAGAGAAAAAATTGAACATTGATTTGATTAAATAAAATTATACTGCCTGAAGGTTTTCGGGTACAATCATGCTCGGCCCATGAATGTTATTGAACTCATTGGCAGACATGTTTCAGAACCTTCCTCTCCGTAACTGGCCACTTCTTTGACCGTGGCTCTAGCATCACTGGCGAACCAAACATCTGATCAAGTGTAATGGAATATAAATCAAACCTGTTTTTTAATTTGAAATTGTTGCGAGTTTGTTCAGAATATTGAATGAGGATGGTTTTTAATGCCCGTGTAAATGTATTGAGTTATTGGCCATAGTCGGATTATGAAGCTGAAGAAGAGCCGATGCTCCCTACGTGGGGCTTTGCGCCAGATTGGACTAAAATTGAACTGTGGTGCCCCCTAGTGATGAAGTAATCAAGATAGTATGGTCAAAATATCTAAACTTCACCGGTTCTTGGCAAGGGTAATGTAGGATCAGGCCTTCAGATCACAACATAACCAGGTATAGTTTAGATTCTACACTGAGCTCAACTTTATTAAATTTAAAGATCCCTTTAGAACTCTATATCTAGAATTTAACTAAAATCTCTCAGATATTTATAATATTAGAAAACTACAATCACAGAAATTCTGAAGACCTTTGTAATTGGAATTTGCTAAAATCCCTATCATACAAATTCAGAAACCCCCAGATTCCTACGTTTCCTTGAACGGTCAGCTTGTTTTATGAATCGGAAACATTATGCTGAATTTCATTTTCGAGCAAATGACATTACTTGAACTGACATCACTGTGACAGCATATTGGTTACTGAATCATCACTGTTAATTTTTCAGGACCTCTTCAAGTCTTTGAACCATGTTATACCAAACTGTGAACTTGATCTAATTAAACGACTTGAATATCTACATTACATTTTTGGGGGGGGGCTTGATTTTGAAGGTACACCTTCAAAATTTTGATTTAGCTTTATGTAAAAAATCTAGTGTGAACATCACACGACTTTCCTTATCCTATTGAATGATGCTTATTTAAGTATTATTTTACCCTGACTTTTACCTTATCTCTAACCGTTTAGTCGGTATAGCTGAAAACCGCCAAAAAACGGTCGAAATCCGTCCAAAAGCGGTCAAAATACCGCCAAGCGCAGCACCTTCTCGGTATAGCTGAAAACCGCCAAAAACGGTCGAAATCCGTCCAAAAGTGGTCAAAATACCGCCAAGCGCAGCACCTATCTTAACTAACGTTTTCTGTTGCATCCTTGTCACATTTGTGCACTACATACCAAATTTCAAGTCTTTAGCTCATACCGTTCCCGAGATATTGTTAAACTAGACCGAAAACCGCCAAAAAGCGGTAAAATGCCGCCAACCAAAGCACCGATCTTAACCAAAAGTTTCGTGTCGCATCCTTGTGCCAAAAAGCGGTAAAATGCCGCCAACCAATGCACCGATCTTAACCAAAAGCTTCGTGTCGCATCCTTGTCACATTTGACAGCTACATACCAAATTTCAGGTCGCTAGCTCTTACCGTTCTCGAGATATTTTGTTCAGACAGACAGACAGACACACACGGATCAATGGCTGAAACTTTGGATTTAGGCTCTAGGAACCTCAAAACGTGTTTTGGCATTAAAAACTGACCATCGAAATTTTGACCAGATTACATCACTTTCCTTCCTATAGGATAAGGAAAGTAAAAAATGGTGTTTTGGACTATTATCCTGAAATCCAATTTTATCCAGTGTAAGAGGCCCTGATAACTTTGGGGGGGCTTAAGCCCCCCTATCGCCGCCTATGCTAATGGGAAAAAAAAAAGATTTAATTTGAAGATTTCCGATAGGTAGGTATTTGTTTGCTTCGCATACAGTTACGTACGAGTACATAGTCATCTCAGTGTAGGTAACCAAAAAAGCTCTAATGATTACCAAGGGAGATTACCAAAGAAAGCTCTATTGATTCTTGGATTTTGAAAGCTCTTTCAATAACGTCCCATTCTTTAACATATTCGTAAGAAATATCATTTGGAAATCGTAGATCTTTTAGAACTTGGCCTCGCGCACTGCCAATGCTGATATCTTAAGCTCAGACGAAGGCAGAACATGAACCCATCAGAAACTCCACTCAACTAACGCATCTCTAACCACAACCATATTACCCTAAGACGCGTTCACGAAAACCCGAAATAGCGTTAGACCAAGATACCTAACCAAATACCTACTTACCTATCTTTACATTCTCATAGTTTTAACTTGACTCATAGTTTTGAGAGTCCTTGGCACCCTAACCCTCAATGAGTATCAATTCCAAATACCTACTTACCTAGTTTTAACTTGACTCATAGTTTTGAGAGTCCTTGGCACCCTAACCCTCAATGAGTATCAATTCAATTGATTCAGCCAGCCTAGTTAGCTTAGTTGGTAGTGCGTTTGCCCTGTAAGCGCTAGGCCGCGGGTTCGATTCCCGCCCGGGGCGTATTTTATCCTGATATCAACCCCTCGAGGTGAACTTAGCACTCAGCATTAGAAAGTGATCATCAATTTTGAAAAGTTAAACAAGTTTTGTAAAAGCTCGATTAAAGATAAAGAGTTAGAAATAGAATAAAAATTATTTTAGTTTTATTTTACAATAAAAATAAATAATTTAAACTAATAAGTAGATTCTGTCTCAGGCGTAGGACACTACGAGTAATTGTTTAAAACTGAGTTAAACACTTCCCTTTAATTTTAGTGGATGTGCCAAAATAATCTATCATAGGAGTACCTTCTTTTTTACATCCACTGTTAACAATATTTATCCCTTTCATTATTCTTGATATCAATAGGAACTATATATGTAGATGGTATAGGTATTATGTAAGTTATTTCAGCACATCCACTAAAGCCAGGGGTTATTGTCATTGAATTGAAATTACAACAGTCTGTCCAACATTCAATGACACGCCGCCCTGGGTGTCTGAAATCCTCAATAGAACAAAAGATATAATTATATCAATCAATGCCATCAAGAATCAATTAATGGAATCGCCAATCAGAGAATTGATTCTGATTGAATCAGATGGGTCTGGTGGTTTCATCAAATAAATGAAGTAGTTGGTGGTATTGAGATTCTATTGGGGGCCGGAAAATTTCTAAGAGAGTATGATATTTTAAGATTTGAAGATTTCGAAAAATGTCAACCTCATTTTGGACTGAATATGGATCCAATTTATTGAACCATGTGAGTTTACGTGACGTGATAGTAATGTGATTCTATATACCTACCTTTAGTCTCTAAGTGAAAATAATCTGAAATTTCCAAAACCCACGAAAGCATAGCCTAGGAATAACTTGTCATAACAATGTTCTAATTATCACCGCGTACCCAAGATTAGAAACGAAAAGACGTCTTTATCAGACTACACAATATCTCTATGGGGTCCCTGGGTCCCTTCTGAGCTATAAATCAAATGTCTGGGGTACTTGCCTGAAAAGGGTATCCGCTAAGACATAGGGTTAAAACAAGACATAGGGTTAAAACTTAAAACGTTATCAGTTTGCAAGTAATCCCTAAAAAAATTCCCCTCAAAGGTGAACAGTGAACACCCAAATAAAGGCACACGATTAGTTTTGAAAAGTCTTTAATTCAATCTGATACAAAATTTGTCTACGAGGAAATTTAATTGTGTATAGGCCCGGACGGCCTCGACTCCGGCATAGCCCAAAGTCCGGGGTAGCCCAAACTTCGGCCTCTAGGCCAGAGCGGCCAAAGCGGTCACTGTCGTCGAGTCACCGCGGTCCGTTTCAGAGGCCAACTTCGGCCTCTAGGCCAGAGCGGTCACTGTCGTCGAGTCACCGCGGTCCGTTTCAGAGGCCAAATCTGGTGCAGACTTGACCGCAATCGGTTCATGACGAGCGGCTGAGGTCCGTCCCCTTGACCTTTTTTACAAGTTTGTCTGCGTTGAGGGTCAAAAACGAATTCCGTCCACTTGTGTAAGTTGCAGTGGGATTTTAAAGGTCTAGGAAGTAAAGGATATGTTTTGGATGTGGAAAGACGTGATGAAAAAAAGCGGGAGCTATGGTTTAGAAATTGTGGAGTTCTGCAACAAAGTTGACACGGAGGTACAAATTGGAAGATTTGGCACGGGCTGGATAACGGACGGACAATCTCGTGTTTATAAAGAAGAACAAGAAGGAAATTAAAGGAAATTTAGAAGGTGGAAGGTACCTACCTCAGCATTTAAGGTTTAAGGAATGGTCCATAAGAAAGAAAGTAAGGAAGGGAAGAACAAAGAAAGAAAAATAAATGAACTGAGCTCCTACCAAACCTCGTGGCAAATAACAGACTGAGAACTGCTGCATTGATAAAATAAAACATACATATCTACATAATAAAGCAGACTCATCTGAAGTTCTGAACCAGATACCAAATACATCAGTGCCAGGATTATGGTTTAAAGTGTCAGTTTTCTGGCCTGCTTCGATGACGTAGCCATATTTCTTTGTCGTAACCAAATTGTCAGGTCCAGAGGCGAATGTCGAGGATTTGGTTCCAAGTGATACCTAATTTTATTACCAAATGGGATACCAAATTGAGCTTTTCTTTGCCAAGAAGTTCGATTAAAAATGTCCGGGGTAGCCCAAACTTCGGCCTCTAGGCCAGAGCGGCCAAAGCGGTCACTGTCGTCGAGTCACCGCGGTCCGTTTCAGAGGCCAAATCTGGTGCAGACTTGACCGCAATCGGTTCATGACGAGCGGCTGTTTGCCGAGGAATATCTTGAAGAAGATGGTCCCCAAGGTGAGCATCACAAGAAGGTGGAGTACCCAGGACGGGCTAGCTTCGTAGGACGCCAGCACGGAATCGCCCGTACATTTGAGCTGATTCATGACGAGATCGTAGACCGTCTCTGGTGGTGGAGGTGGCGGAGGGAGCTCCGGTTCAGAGACGAAGAGACGTTTGAGGAACGACCATGAGGACTGGAGCTCGTTCATTGTTCGCGAGGTTTCTGAAGTTTAAGAGACGGTAATGTTATTGAGGAGACGATTGTCCTTGAAGATGAGACGTTAGCGGTGAGAAGGTTTATTTTCGGTGGGTGAAGTTCAGAAGTTCTTTTTGAGCCGAGTTTGGAACCTAAAGATCGTACGGATACAAATCAATTTATTTCGGTCTATGGTTTCAGTTTTTTCCTTTTATTGATCTCTTCAAGATTCTTGTGACAGCAATTTTATATCCTATTTTCGTACAAATTTTAGAAGTTATTTTATGAAAAAGTATTACAAATTTTCTATATGATTGTTGTTGGCTATTTTTTTTACGATTGAACAGATTTGGAGCCATCATATTTTTTTACACATTGTTGACACATTACTGATATTTACCTTTTAGCCTTTGATCATTTATTATCTCTTACAGCTTTTTTATCCATAGAGCAATAATGTCTGCTCTTCGTTCACACGACAACCGTTCAAGCGGACTACGATTAGGCTTTAAATGATTATCGTGTGAACGCGGTCTTTCTCCATGTTTTGTACAGCATCATTTTCACGTGCACATTACATTTCCAGTAACACTACTCCAAAGAAATGTTTACCCTTCCCTACAATATGGGATATGTGTATCTAGGCTTGTGGGAAATGAAACATTTCCAGTAACACTACTCCAAAGAAATGTTTACCCTTCCCTACAATATGGGATATGTGTATCTAGGCTTGTGGGAAATGAAACATTTGTCTGTTGAAGTCAGCTGTAGAGAAATAAAAGAGATATTAGGAACAAGAGTTAAATCTAGCGGAACTCCTAAACTCCTGTAGGAATCCGAGATCCAAATAGATGCTATTGCCAGACCTTATCATTTACAGGAATCCATGTACGGATGAAATCTAGAATAAAATCTTTGTTTATTCTTCTAGGATAGGACTGGAAAGTCCCTTTGCTTTGCTCTCGTTTATTTGATTGATACCTACGGATGAAATCTAGAATAAAATCTTTGTTTATTCTTCTAGGATAGGACTGGAAAGTCCCTTTGCTTTGCTCTCGTTTATTTGATTGATAAATAAAAGTCTACATTTTTGGATTCGACCTTAAATTAATCCAGAGTTAGGACAGTCAACGGATTGAGTCCCGTCGACTTTTTTTTTAAACCGATAACAGCAGTGGAAATATTATATTTGGAGAAAAAAACCTGGTAGACGAGGAGGAAGATTAAACAAATATTAACAGATTGACACACATATAATCCTACATAGGCCGAGATTAACTATGTATTAAATTTAAATACTCGTAATATCAATCACCTACTCATAAACATAACAAATATACCTACCTAACATTTTCCTATTTCTCATACGGATAAGAATAAATTTACGTATTTAAAGCCTCTTCTAAATGAAGAAGTGCCCCAATATCCCCCAAAAATTTGACTTGTATGTGAATAATTTATGCCACATAAATCTTTAGCACGCATTCCCCACCAATTTTGACATTTCGGAAATCTCTCCGAACAAATGTGACAGTTGTTCGCTGCGTTAGCCATAGGTATAGTTTATTTATCTATTTACATAATTATTATTTATCTATTTACATAATTATTATTTATCTATCTATCTACATAATTATTATTTTTCTATCATTCTAGTTTTCTAGTTATTAAATTAAATATAAAAATCACACTTTAATAAAAATTATTGCCCGAGGCAATTTCTTCGCAATCAAAACGGTGGATGTGCCAAAATCACTTCGTCTTCTTCATTAGTGGATGCGTCAAAATCACTATTTCTTTTAACTGTCTTTCCAAGGTAGAATACCTTGTAAAATTTTGAATGCCTGAATCTCGGATTTGACTATTCATTTTAGGTATTTCTTGTTTAATTTTTTTATCAATTTATTTTATTAGTTATTTGGTTATTTCTATATTATTTTCGTGAGATTTATCCCCAAAATTCACCAACTAGCTTGCACCACGCACCACCTACATGAATGAAACAAGCAAGGTTAGGATAATTTTGACCAAACTTAGTTATAGATTAACTCAAGTTTAATTAATTTCCAGTTATTAATATTATTAATTTTTGTTACACATACGTTTGTTTGTTTTGTTACACGTACCTACATACACTCAATTCTGTTCTTTTTAACCCACTTCCGAGTTAATCTAAAATTACAACAATTTTTCTGGTGGCTTTATTTTGATTTATGGGCTGTCTTGTGTTGTTCTTTTTCCTCTCTTCATTTAAATGTAGTCTTGGTGCTTCCTCTTTTTTTTGATCCAAATTCCTTTTGGGTTATTCATATGTACTTTTATAATATTTTCAAACAGAGACAGATACGTTTGATCGAAAAAAAAATAAGAATAAGAAGGAGACAGGATAGGAGAAAGCCAGCCGTTCCGAAAGCGAACCTTACCTGTTTAGGATAAAGTTCACCCTGGGCGGGAATCGAACCCTTTACCTAGCGGTTACAAGGCAAACGGTCTACCTTCCAAGCTAGGCTGGCTGTAAATTCTTTGGCTATTCATATTTCTATGAGAAAATTTATTCAGAGAATGATATTCACCTATTTGAGTACCTACACCTGTTTGAGTATTTTCTTTTTCAATCCATATCGATCCATTGCACATCTAATACTTCAGTGATTGCACCCAAGTTGGTCGCTAATACATAGGTAGTCGGTATGTTGATTTCGTATGATAATTGAAATTACACCTCATAGACCTAACACATGGTTACATTACACCACGGGTGAATCATATTGGTGTCTGGGGTTATACAGGGTGCGACAGAAATTGTGGCAAGCCAGAGGCGATAGCACATTGACTACAAAGTTCCCAATGTACCTATCACTAAAGTTAAGAAACGTTATGCATGGTCAATATCAGGATGGGTGACCATCTGGGTAATCGCGAGCTGCTGGCTTTTTCCGGTCTCACTAAAACTGGGTGAGGTTAATGTGAGTAGGCAGGCAGCTTAGAGCTTGACGGAAGGTAAACCATCGTCAGTAAGGAGATTAGCAGTTATACAGTAACAAAAAGACTAAAACAAAGTAATTTCCAATTAAAATAAGCACAACATGATAGTTATTGTAGGTTTCAAAATAGGATGTTTGCTGTGGCGTTGGACGCTGAGAAAGCGGTTTAGCTTCTTTGGAGATTCATTCGTAACCTGAAAGTCTTTTATCTCACCCTGTCACCCGTCTCCCGACAATACCCTGTAATTATGTTGAATGATTTCTTCGGTACAATCGAGAAATTGATTTATAACTATATTTAATTCCGGGCCGGGACCTACCGGGAATTGTTTATCAAACGCATCACTAACCACAACCATATTACCCTAAGACCCGAAATAGCGTTCACGAAAACCCGAAATAGCGTTAGACCAAGATACCTACCAAATACCTACTTAGTACTTACCTATCTTTACATTCTCATAGTTTTAACTTGACTCATAGTTTTGAGAGTCCTTGGCACCCTAACCCTCAATGAGTATCAATTCAATTGATTTATCCCTCGAGGTGAACTTAGCACTCAGCATTTGAAAGTGATCATCAATTTTGAAAAGTTAAACAAGTTTTGTGAAAGCTCGATTAAAGATAAAGAGTAAGAAATAGGATAAAAATAAATAATTAAAATTAACAAGAAGATACTGTCTCAGGCGTAGGACACTAATTGTTTAAAAACTGAGTTAAACACTTCCCTTTAATTTTAGTGGATGTGCCAAAATAACCTATCATAGGAGTACCTTCTTTTTTACATCCACTGTTAACAATATTTTATCCCTTTCATTATTCTTGATATCAATAGGAACTATATAATTATGTAGATGGTATAGGTATTATGTAAGTTATTTTAGCACATCCACTAAAGACAGGGGTTATTGTCATTGAATTGAAATTACAACAGTCTGTCCAACATTCAATGACACACCCTAGCCGCCCTGGGTGTCTGAAACCCTCAATAGAACAAAAGATATAATTGTATCAATCAATGCCATCAAAAATCAATTAATGGAATCGCCAATCGGAGAATTGATTCTGATTGCCATTGCTACGAAATAAAAACGGCGGTAGAACACTCATCTTAAAAAAAAAAAAATGGAGCAATGGTCAGTTTCCCGAAAAGCAAATACACCTAAAGCTTGCTTTGGTAGCCCAAAAACTGTACTACTGAATGGAGCAATGGTCAGTTTCCCGAAAAGCAAATACACCTAAAGCTTGCTTTGGTAGCCCAAAAACTGTACTACTGAGGAATCTTATGGGTTAAAACTGATTTTACGGGTTGATTTTCCTTGGGGTCAGTAGATATAAGGTTGAACTTCTTCTTTGAGTGCCTATCCGTTCCGAATGTTGGCGATCATCATGGTTGAACATGGGCGATCATATTAAGGTTGAACACCCTATATGTAAGGTCGTAGTGCGCTTTTGCTTTAATAGTTTGTAATTTCCGTAACATAATCTCGCCCGGAGATCACTACAATATTGTTCACTAATTTGTTGAATTGTAAGGCGATCTTCGCGCCTGGTGGTTCTAATGGCCTCTAATATCCTTGTAATGAGAGAACTAGCTTCCAGTGTTGACATCAAGTGGTGATATTCCACTGGTACGTTTGACATCTTGGGAATTTTCACAGGTAGCATCGTAACATTGAGCTATTTACTGGTAGATTAGTAGTTAGTAAGTTGTGAGATAGAGGTTCCTAACATCAAGCTATTTACTAGTAGATTAGTAAGTTTGGAGTTACAGGTAGCTCAGTTATGAGGCTCACTGAGCATAGGCGGCGATAGGGGGGGGCTTGGGGGGCTTAAGCCCCCCCCAACTTTGACATCTTGGGAATTTTCACAGGTAGCATCGTAACATTAAGCTATTTACTGGTAGATTAGTAAGTTTGGAGTTACAGGTTACAGGTAGCTCAATTATGAGACTGACTGAGAGAGATTGTTGGAAATATCGTCATCTTTATGATAATCATTTTATGAACGTGAAATTTCATGTTTAATCGTACAAATTATGCACATTTAAATCTACTTAAGAATCTGACTATCTGCATATCTGACAGTTCTATCGAGAAATTCATCATTACAAAGTTGCAAAAACTATTACAACCGATGATCAAACTGTGATAACAGATGGGTCAGATGGTCTCCAGGCAAAAGCAAAGTTGTTCGGTAGGAGAAGAGCAGATGAAGATTGCAACTAATGACAAGCAGTAGCTAACTTTTACACGGAAGCTGTGAAATAACCGGTTGGGTGGAAGAGCTCACTAAGTGAGAATCTTGCCATTAAAGCCTTGGGGGAAAAAACAGCATTACCTAGGATAGTGATTATCTAGCTTAGGTGAATTTCACTGAAAATGATAAAACGGCGATTTGATGAAGGGCTATCGCTTGCCTGAAAAGGGTATCCGCTAAGACATAGGGTTAAAACTTAAAACGTTATCAGTTTGCAAGTAATCCCTAAAAAATTTCCCCTCAAAGGTGAACAGTGAACACCCAAATAAAGGCACACGATTAGTTTTGAAAAGTCTTTAATTCAATCTGATACAAAATTTGTCTACGAGGAAATTTAATTGTGTATAGGCCCGGACGGCCTCGACTCCGGGGTAGCCCAAAGTCCGGGGTAGTGTGATTCTATATACCTTTAGTCTCTAAGTGAAAATAATCTGAAATTTCCAAAACCCACGAAAGCATAGCCTAGGAACAACTTGTCATAACAATGTTCTAATTATCACCGCGTACCCAAGATGAGAAACGAAAAGACGTCTTTATCAGACTACACAATATCTCTATGGGGTCCCTGGGTCCCTTCTGAGCTATAAATCAAATGTCTGGGGTCGCTACGACGTTCAATGTTCATGAACACACCAACAATACGAGTATCAAAACCGAATGTAATTTTATCTTTCAAAGAAGCGGTCCCCAACTGGAGATAACGAGGTCCGTCCCCTTGACCTTTTTTACAAGTTTCGTCTGCGTTGAGGGTCAAAAACGAATTTTATTCCGTCCGCTTGTGTAAGTTGCAGTGGGATTTTAAAGGTCTAGGAAGTAAAGGATATGTTTTGCATGTGGAAAGACGTGATGAAAAGCGGGAGCTATGGTTTAGAAATTGTGGAGTTATGCAACAAAGTTGACATGGAGGTACAAATTGGAAGATTTGGGTGGATAACGGACGGACAATCTCGTGTTTATAAAGAAGAACAAGAAGGAAATTAAGGAAATTTAGAAGGTGGAAGGTACCTCAGCATTTAAGGTATGGTCCATAAGAAAGAAAGTAAGGAAGGGAAGAACAAAGAAAGAAAAATAAATGAACTGAGCTCCTACCAAACCTCGTGGCAAATAAGTAATGAGGTCCGTCCCCTTGACCTTTTTTACAAGTTTGGTCTGCGTTGAGGGTCAAATACGAATTCCGTCCGCTTGTGTAAGTTGCAGTGGAATTTTAAAGGCCTAGGAAGTAAAGGATATGTTTTGCATGTAGAAAGACGTGATGAAAAGCGGGAGCTATGGTTTAGAAATTGTGGAGTTATGCAACAAAGTTGACACGGAGGTACAAATTGGAAGATTTGGGTGGATAACGGACGGACAATCTCGTGTTTATAAAGAAGAACAAGAAGGAAGTTAAAGGAAATTTAGAAGGTGGAAGGTACCTCAGCATTTAAGGAATGGTCCATAAGAAAGAAAGTAAGGAAGGGAAAAACAAAGAAAGAAAAATAAATGAACTGAGCTCCTACCAAACCTCGTGGCAAATAACACACTGAGAACTGCTGCATTGATAAAATAAAAAATACATATCTACATAATATACCAGACTCATCTGAAGTTCTGAACCAGATACCAAATACATCAGTGCCAGGATTATGGTTTAGAGTGCCAGTTTTCTGGCCTGCTCCGATGACGTAGCCATATTTCTTTGTCGTAACCAAATTGTCAGGTCCAGAGGCGAATGTAGAGGATTTGGTTCCAAGTGATACCTAATTTTATTACCAAATGGGATACCAAATTGAGGTTTTCTTTGCCAAGAAGTTCGATTAAAAATGAGATTGAATATTTTACAACATTGAATTCAATCCTGAAATCCAGTCTATGGACGGGACAGCCAGGCTAGACTAATTTAATAGTTGCAACTTCTAGACAATAAGTAGTGTTGGGCGTATCACTATGAGATTGCTGCTTGTTTTGCTTTCTAAGTATGTAGTAAGTAGATAATGCATTACTTTTAATTTCTCACTCTATTTCAACTGAGAAATAGGAAAATAAAGGGGTTTCCAATGAAACTGATATCTATTCTAAAACTCTTTACCTTGACTTCTAAAAATCTGAAGCAACCACCAAGCAAACCACCAGCCACACTACTGATACAAACCTCATCTACGTAGGTATCTGTTTTGATTAAAAATGAGATTGAATATTTTACAACATTGAATTAAATCCTGAAATCCAGTCTATGGACGGGACAGCCAGGCTAGACCAATTTAATAGTTGCAACTTCTAGACAATAAGTAGTATTGGACGTTTCACTATGAGATTGCTGCTTGTTTTGTTTTCTAAGTACCTATGTAGTAAGTAAAGTAGATAATGCATTACTTTTAATTCCTCACTCTATTTCAACTGAGAAATAGGAAAACAAAGGGGTTTCCAATGAAACTGATATCTATTATAAACTCTTTCCCTTGACTTCTAAAAATCTGAAGCAACCACCAAGCAAACCACCAGCCACACTACTGATACAAACCTCATCTACGTAGGTATCTGTTTTACATTTATATTTTATTTTTTTGTAGTCTTGTCAGGAAAAAATGCAGCTCAAAGCTCCATGTGATTCAAAACCACCCACTGAACTGGTTTTCAAACCTTGGTCGTAGTCTTGTCAGGAAAAAATGCAGCTCAAAGCTCCATGTGATTCAAAACCACCCACTGAACTGGTTTTCAAACCTTGGTCCTTGCTTCCAAACCAAAATGTCCCCTGGTGACTCATTGGTGGAAACCGGTTGTATTGACAACCAGTACCTAAAGCTCGGAAGAATCCTATTGGTGGAGGATCAACTGGTTAGTTAATTTTGTTGGTATGGTGGTTGAAAACTTGAAAATTGAAGCCTGACTGATGATCTCAATTTTGACTGGAGGCCCGGAGGATCAGAGGACTCTGAGAATTATTCAAAGAGATAAAGAAAAGACGTATAGATAAGAATACTTAGATAGTAAATATGAGAAGAAAGTGGAAAAGATATTTAAGGGCTAATAGAAATGTTTCATGTTGTCAATGGCGAAATCATTTTAGATCAAAAAAAAAATCGTAACACTGAAAACTTGAAATACTTTCTTTCTAAAATGACCCCCTCAACAAATTCATCAATTCAATCAATATCGACAAACACCTGATTCAAAAAACATCAAAGACAAAAACAACCAAACAATTAATCATGGAGAAAAAACAACTCCTGACACATTAACAATTATTAAAATCGCATAAATAACAGAGGAAATCCACTAAACAACACTTAAAGCACTCAAAGGGAACAATATATCCACCCTTCTCGATGGAAAATGATATATTGTATCTCTTCGGAAAAAAAAGTTTTCTGAACTCGTAAATTTTCTGGGAAAATGTTTCAACCTTGTGCTGCTTGTCTTTTGTGTTCATTTCAGTTTCTGCACTTTTTCGTCCTGTATTTCTATGGTTTTTGCTGTATTTGTATGCCAGGATGCTGTTCAATATGTTTGCTGCAATTTTGGTTTGTTTTATTTTATCAATTTTTGGCATTGATTGTCAAAAAGTTGTGTTCTTTCTTATACGTTTACTGAGGCAAAAGCATGTTTATGTTTTCGTTCTTCGTTTGTTTCTTTCTTTCTTTCCTTCTTCCTAATCTATGCTAAACCGTTCAGTGCTTATCCAAGTATTTCCAGTAAATTGTTGTCATTTGACTATTCAGATAAAAATTTTCATTAATCCATTATTTTGTTGGTTACTACTGAGGACCTTGTCTAATGCAAGAATGACCAAAGAATTGGGAATAGATACCACGGACAAAATCGGGATAGCACTCCTGAAGTGCTCAAAGTCAGAAAGAAAACCCGAAATTTTCTTTCCCATTAAATATAATAAACACTTCCTACGATGGAAGCGGTGGATGTGTTTTTTTATAGTGGTTAGTTTGACCTTCGATGGCATCTTGTCACATAAATCTTTATAACATCTTAATTTTTTTTTTTTTTAGAGAAACGTGAACGGTGGGGAGAGGAGAGAATTGTAAACAAAGTTTTATTGTTGGTTTGATTGTTGTTGACTTTCGCCAAAATTTATGACGGGGCGTTATTGTGCGAAGCCTCTTTTTAATAGTGTCTTGTTTTATCTGCTGGCCTTAAAGAAAAAAAAAATATATAGGTATAAACGCCATCCTAGATAAACAAAGTAAAATAAATCTATAAATATCTAAAGCAGGATACAATGAAAATCTCACTTTTAATCCTTTCTGTAACACTTTTTGATGTTTCTATAACGGCCTAAACGTCTGTATTGTAACACTTTACATACTCTTCTATGCCATCAGTTTTGAAGGAAGCTAATTCTTCCATCAGAGTTACCACTACCAAATTGACCTAATACACTGTTTTTACTCCCTCAGTTACCTGGATGTACCTACATTGCAGACACCTTGCCTAGAAGTAGTAGGTAATACTCGTATAGGTATTAGTATAGGTTCAGTAATGATTTCGTTCAATTCTAGTTCAATTTCAATGTGATCACTTACATCATTAATCATAATCTGATGGAGAGCTACGAGGGTGATCCTCACATAGCGTGAGCATGCGTCCAAAATCACCCTACGTGTGTTCAACTATGGGTTTAATTTTATTAATTATCGGGTATTCCTTCGTATGTTTTTTTAGTATTTCTTTGTATGTTTATTTTAGGACTTGTATGTTGTAGGTGTTTAAGTAAAAGCTAAAGTTATAGATTTAATATTTGAAGCAATAAGTAAAGGAAAGAGGATAATTTTATTATTTAATTGAAATGAATCTCTGAATTGAAATCTAAATTCATATTCAAAATTAGGTCTCTAGTATGTACGACCAGAACGGTAAGGTCAACCCTCAAAAACTAACTACCTACCCATGGGCGTAACCAGGGGGTTGCCCATGGGGCCCGGGCCCCCCCCTAGAGATTGAAACATACCTACACTAGATAAAATGACATTTTCTGTCTATTTTTATAATTTAATAAGTAGGTATAGAAATCATGATTTTGTGTCATTTGAAAAATACATTAATAAAATTTCTACTCATAGCTATGAGTAGAAATTAATGGGTACCTACTAGTAGGTACCCATTATGCTCAATGCCAAAAATTCCCGATAAATGCTCTCGGCAGTTTGGCAACACTGATTTCAAAATTTTGTGGCGCAATCTTTTAAATATTTTAAACTTGTGAAGTTGTGATTGTGAACCTAAACAGCAAAATAGGGTGCCTGGTTGTACCTTGGCCCCCAAAATCACTTTTTGATTTTTTTTAATTTTTTCTATTAATGTTATTGGCATAATTTTAATTATAGATACCCGAGTAGCTAGCCAGTGGTGAGTACCATGTCATGTTTTGTGGAAATAGTGGCGGATCATCGCAATTGCTTGAAATGAAAATACCAAATCTGCACCAAAGTAAAACTCTGCACCAAAGTAAAACTCTTTAGCTGACCGCCTTGCCATCAAATTATTACTTTTTTTTTGTAGTAATGACAATTGTCCCCATACCTATTTCAATTTGGAAAACAAGGTCTGGTCCCTCTTGGTCCATATATTTATTTCAAAAACAATCCAAAAGTAGAAAAAGTAAAAGCGCAAATTTAGGAACAGGACCTGAGAAACTAAAATGAAACACATTCAGGAAGTTTTTGGCAAAAGCAAGACCCTTCAGAAATTGAGATGTCCAACCATATAGGGACCAAATTGAGATGTCCAACCAAAGAGGAACCAAAGCTCCTGAAGAACTTGATGGTCCTTCGCCACTGGTGGCGACATGGCGTGGATATTATGGCAGATTTCACGAGTTGATTGGTTCGCTCTTGGAGTGCTGAAATCAGCAACTCGGTTCTGTTAGATCAATTTGCTCATTGGACTCGTATTGAAATTTCTTGGTTGTATGGGTTCTCATGACGTATCTACATAAATACATAGATAATATAGATACCCGAGTAGCTAGCCAGTGGTGAGTACCATGTCATGTTTTGTGGAAATAGTGGCGGATCATCGGAATTGCTTGAAATGAAAATACCAAATCTGCACCAAAGTAAAACTCTTTAGCTGACCGCCTTGCCGTCAAATTATTACTTTTTTTCGTAGTAATGACAAGTATCCCCATACCTATTTCAATTTGGAAAACAAGGTCTGGTTCCTCTTGGTCCATATATTATTTATTTCAAAAACAATCCAAAAGTAGAAAAAGTAAAAGCGCAAATTTAGGAACAGGACCTGAGAAACTAAAATGAAAGACATTCAGGAAGTTTTTGGCAAAAGCAAGACCCTTCAGAAATTGAGATGTCCAACCATATAGGGACCAAATTGAGATATATCCAACTAAGAAGGGACCCAATTTAAGATGTCCAATTATATAGGGACCAAATTGAGATGTCCAAAGAGGGACCAAAGCTCCTGAAGAACTTGATGGTCCTTCGCCACTGGTGGCGACATGGCGTGGATATTATGGCAGATTTCACGAGTTGATTGGTTTTTAATAGGTCTTGTCCGAGCTTTTAATAATGTTGATTTTGAAATGGCGCTGTATATGTATACCTTGTAGATTTACCGGCAGGGTCGCTCAGAGCCTTAGCGGCCCCGCGAGGAGATCTCCATCCATCAATGGGCCCAACATTATTAATCTTTCTCTCTTTTTTTATTTTTGTAATTTTATTTTTTTAAAAATATTGTACCAAATACACAATATCTTGTTTAGACTGCGGGAGTAAAGGGACTTTTCAGTCTCATTCTGGTAGTATAAGCAGGGTATATTCTATTCTATTTTAAGAAGGAACTGTAACTATTGAGCTCTTACTGTCCCGAAATCAAAGAGACAGGATCAAAAAGGCAAGATAGAAGAAAGCCAGCCTTTCCGAGAACGAAACATTTTTTTAGGAACAAGAATACTAGTTACCTACTCTAGGCAGTTTTAGCTTAATAAGTACTTACTGACATTTTATCTTCCCCTTTGGGGGGGGGAGAAATCGGAGGGATTTTTTTTTTTCTTTTTTTTGAAAAAAGTTTTCTGAACTCGTAAATTTTCTGGGAAAATGTTTCAACCTTTTGCTGCTTGTCTTTTGTGTTCATTTCAGTTTCTGCACTTTTTCGTCCTGTATTTCTATGGTTTTTGCTGTATTTGTATACCAGGATGTTGTTCAATATGTTTGCTGCAATTTTGGTTTGTTTTATTTTATCAATTTTTGGCATTGATTGTCAAAAAGTTGTGTTCTTTCTTATACGTTTACTGGGGCGAAAGCATGTTTATGTTTTCATTCTTCGTTACTTTCTTTCTTTCTTTCTTTCTTTCTTTCTTTCTTTCTTTCTTTCTTTCTTTCTTTCTTTCTTTCTTTCTTTCTTTCTTTTCTTGTTCCTAATCTATGCTAAACCGTCCAGTGCTTATCCAAGTATTTCCAGTAAATTGTTGTCATTTGACTATTCAGATAAAAATTCAGATATTTCATTAATCCATTATTTTGTTGGTTACTACTGAGGACCTTGTCTAATGCAAGAATGACCAAAGAATTGGGAATAGATACCAAACTCGGACAAAATCGGGATAGCACTCCTGAAGTGCTCAAAGTCAGAAAGAAAACCCGAAATTTTCTTTCCCATTAAATATAATAAACACTTCCTACGATGGAAGCGGTGGATGCGTTTTTTTTATAGTGGTTAGTTTGACCTTCGATGGCATCTTGTCACATAAATCTTTATAACATCTTAATTTTTTTTAGAGAAACGTGAACGGTGGGGAGAGAGGAGAGAATTGTAAACAAAGTTTTATTGTTGGTTTGATTGTTGTTGACTTTCGCCAAAATTTATGACGGGGCGTTATTGTGCGAACCCTCCTTTATCCTACCCCTCCATACCTTCCAATCTAATGATTCCTTCCTTCTCTATTCTTTCTCTCTC
Organism: Diaphorina citri; assembly: GCF_000475195.1. Lineage (NCBI taxonomy): Eukaryota > Metazoa > Arthropoda > Insecta > Hemiptera > Psyllidae > Diaphorina > Diaphorina citri. Next base: position 34,155 of record NW_007378448.1, read on the forward strand.
TCCTCAACCTTATCTCTACATCTCAGTTTTGGTCACCCTCTCTTTCTGTTCCCCTCTATAACTATTTTCTCTGGCTCTTTTCCCTCTATAATAACTTTGTACTCCGTGAGTCATTTTAACGGTGATTAATACACAATACATAACACCTAATACAAGAAATAACTATGGCAAAACTACAATAAAATATCAAGTACCGAACTTGATAAATACATTACCAAATGAACTGAGAAATATAGACAGTAAAAACAAAATGAAATTGGAGATACAGAAACACCTTTTAGAAACGAATAATGAAATTTTGACATAATCAAGAAGTAGAGGAAGAAGAAGAAAATGAACAAATCATAGTATGGTATAAGAAACTAAAATGTTCCTGAAAAGTATTTACATATACTTATAGGAACACGATGAGATATATGAAGAAACTAAATAAACCTTATTTTCGTTTATTGAATGTTCTTACAATGGTGGAGCTTCTTTGATGATTCTGATATTTTTTCCATTTTTAGTCCGTCCTTCCTTTATTATTACAATAGTAATAAAAAGGTATAAGGGACGGACTATTGTATTCGCTTATTATTATCTTGGTAAAGTATTTGGTTCTGGTGAAGAATTTCCATGAGCATATTTTTGGATTCCGTGTAGGTCCAATCCAGTGTGGTGTCAGCAATAAGAACATGATGGCTGCAACTTGACAAGTTTCCACTTCTTTCCAATGATTGATCTTTTTTCCCCGGAAAAATCATTTTGAATATTTCCATCTTCCCACTTCCTACAAGGTACGTCTGTGATGGTATTTTCGTTTGTTTTTGAACACACCAGAAAAAGAAACAAAAAATGTAATTTCTGTGAAAATTGTTTTTTTTTCCGAAAGTTGTTCTGTTCCGTTGTTGCTTCTGGTGCGAAGGGTTGGTATGTGTCTATTTGGCTGTCAACTAGGAAATAACTTTGACAAGTATTAATGGAAGGTGAACACAGTAGTAGGGGTGCCTTTGACTACTGCATCAGAATGTGCTGGGAAAAATTTGCTCTGGAGGTTTTACTTTCCATTTGTTTTAGTGTCTTTCTTAGTTTTATTATTTCTGTTATGCCAGCATCTATACATTCTATAGCCTTTCGTCAATTGCTGTCGATTCAGTCGATTGACATCGCCTGCGACAAGTCCACGCTATGATATCTCTTTCGTTAGCAGTTTTTCATAGACCTTTTTCTGATTGCCTAGCATTGATTGTTTTTTTTTATATCCTTTTTCATGTCACTTCTTTGTTTGATAGAAGTTCAACGTCAATGCATATCTGCTGAGCTCTTTTTTGACAGGGGTTTTTAACTCGCCCAGCCTTCTGATAAGGGATATTCCAAATTGCAAAATATCTCCTGGAGCTAAAGGGAAGCTGAGGTCTGAAAATGTTAGAACCGAGTGTGCTTTGGAAAGAGTATTGGGGTGCTCTCAATTTGAGACGCTAAATTTGCATTAATTGGAATACTCCTACATATGGCGGGTTTGATTCTGATATTTTTTCCATTTTGTTACTGGATTTTAAAGTATTACTAGGTACCTATATTATTTTAGCTTGTTTTGAATATTGACTTTGGGTCTATTAAAATCTTAGTGAGACTGTGAGAATTGATGGACTCCTCAGTCCTATCTCAGGTACTGAACAGGATAAACAAGATATCTAGGTGTCTTAAGTACCCATAAGATTGCAAGTTCCAAAAAATTAAATTTGTGTTGTTCAAGTATATTCCACAGACTATTATGCCCAATTGGTCCCAAATGAGTCCGAATTCTCGTACACGGTAACCTAGATTTAGCTCATTGTGTCCATCAATCTCATTGAATTGCTATTCATGTAATTCTCAAAAAATATAAGATTCAAATTTTGTTGAAATTTTAATCACATAGAAAATCTGATATTTTTTCCATTTTGTTGCTGGATTTTAAAGTATAACTACCTATATTATTTTAGCTTGTTTTGAATATTGACTTTTGGGTTTATTGAAATCTTAGTTAGACTGTGAGAATTGTTGGACTCCTCAGTCCTATCTCAGGTACTGAACAAGATAAACAAGATATCTAGGTGTCTTAAGTACCTAGGTACCCATAAGATTGTAAGTTCCAAAAAATTAAATTTGTGTTGTTCAAGTATATTCCACAGACTTGTACACGGTAACCTAGATTTAGCTCATTGTGTCCATCAATCTCATTGAATTCTATTCATGTAATTCTCAAAAAATACAAGATTCAATTTTTGTTGAAAATTTAATCACATACATCTCATACCTATCTGATTGGTTGAATACCAAAAAGATATCAATTTTATCTCATGATTTCACAATGCCAGATTGCACACAAACACCGACTACACCGAGCCCTATTATAGTTTTATCCTCCAAAGGAATCCTCATAGGAGCATCCCAAAATCGACCACCTCCACAGACTATCACAGGATTTCACAAGCTCTGCACGTGATGTGATAGTACACTTTCTACCTTTACAGGAATCCTCATAGGAGCATCCCAAAATTGACCACCTCCACAGACTATCACAGGATTTCACAAGCTCTGCACGTGATGTGATAGTACACTTTCTACCTTTACAGGAATCATCTTCTGATGGATTATCCCTCACATGAGATATGAGGGATATTCCAAATTGCAAAATAATATCTCCAGGAGCTAAAGGGAAGCTGAGGTCTGAAAATGTTAGAAGAGTGTGCTTGGGAAAGAGTATTGGGGTGCTCTCAATTTGAGACGCTAAATTTGCATTAATTGGAATACTCCTACATATGGCGGGTTTTTTAGGGAACTCTTTCATATCATAGATCTGGGTTGATTAGATCCTTATCTGGTGAATCTTGACCACTTTTTCTCAAGTTTTACTGAGTTTCACCAATGCCTCTGCTGATTCAGAGGGTTTTAAGAGCTCTTCTACTTCTGTCTTGCTTACCTTTGGTGTTGTAGTAGGATCTAATTTTTCGGTAAGTCTGTCATCCAAAAACTATTCAACAATGTTGACCCCCTTCCCTTGTTGTCTGCCGTCCCAAATGACGTGCACTTTTTCTCGAGTTTTACTGAGTTTCACCAATGCCTCTGCTGATTCAGAGGGTTTTAAGAGCTCTTCTAGTTCTGTCTAGCTTACCTTTGGTGTTGTAGTGGGATCTAATTTTTCGATAAGTCTGTCATCCAAAAACTATTCAACAATGTTGACCCCCTTCCCTTGTTGTCTGCCGTCCCAAATGACGTCCACCGCAATGGGAACAGTTCTGTCTAGATTACCTTTGATGTTGTAGTGGGATCTAATTTTTCGGTAAGTCTGTCATCCAAAAACTATTCAACAATGTTGACCCCCTTCCCTTGTTGTCTGCCGTCCCAAATGACGTCCACCGCAATGGGAACTGACTGAAGGAAGAAAAAAATATAATATTAGTTTTTAAGATGTAAAAATTGTTTTTGTTTCTCACTCTCTCAAACCCCTTCTATATACGTCAGTCTGTGTCTTTCTTTACTTCTTTCCCTTCTTCTTCTTCTTCTTTTTTATCTTTCCTTTCTTCTTAGTATATCTCCACATCTTCTACTTATTTGTCTAGTTTTTCCTCCTGCAGCCCTTCTTGGTCTTCTTATTCTGCTCTCTCTTCTTCTTCCTTCTCTTCTCCTTTTTCTCCTCCTTCTTCTTCTTCCCTTTCCCTTCCTTTTCTTGTTCCTCCATTTCCGCGTCTTCTTTGCCAGACAGTTTGTCGGATCTGCTTTCAGTATTCAGTTTTTGTTCAAGGATTGTGATAGACATCAAGGATTCGTCTGTCTATTTCTACTCTCTCCTTTGCTTTCTGTGCGAATCCTTTTCTTCGAGTCTTGTTCGAAGCATTCTCTCAGATTGTTGATGATGTGATGGTGTTTTGGCAATTTTGTTTGATTCTTTTGACAGTGCACTTTGTACTTTCTTGTTTATATCTATTTCGTAATTATTGTGAATGTGTCGTCAATGTTGAATTTGACTCTGTCAAGAATTGAGTTTAGGATATGAACAATGTATCAATTATTTATTTAGTACAACTTAAATTTTTATGTGCATTTGTACGTACATGTTTGTAATTTGGCTGCATCAGGCGTATTTTGTACTTAGTATATTTTAGAGGATACACATATTTATGGAAGATGACTTGCAACTATTGGGAGATGTGCTCCCGTTGTGTGAATGTTTTTAGGGTTCTGAGGGAATGGTGGCTGCCTATTGTATCGAGGGTAGTTTTTTTTTTCGGAAATCTTCAAACTTTTGCGATTAGTCGAAGGGTTTTTCACGAATCTTATATGGATTGAGGGCTTTTCCTATTCTAATGTATCCATAGGTAACCCTCCAACCTCCAATCCAGAAGTAACCCTCCATTGAAAACTGCCCTTTATGAAATGTTCATACAAACCGTTTTTTCCATCAGGGTATCTACTTTGGTACCCATAATACGGACAGAATCTAATAGTGCTTCACGGACGAAATTTCCTTGGAAGATGACTTGCAACTATCGGGAGATGTGCTCCCGTTGTGTGAATATTTTTAGGGTTCTGAGGGAATGGTGGCTGCCTATTGTATCGAGGGTAGTTTTTTTCGGAAATCTTCAAACTTTTGCGATTAGTCGAAGGGTTTTTCACGAATCTTATATTGAGGGCTTTTCCTATCCTAATGTATCCATAGGTAACCCTCCAATCCAGAAGTAACCCTCCATTGAAAACTGCCCTTTATGAAATGTTCATTTATAGTTAGTTACCTATACAATACAAACCGTTTTTTCCATCAGGGTATCTACTTTGGTACCCATAATACGGACAGTATCTAATAGTGCTTCACGGACGAAATTTCCTTATGGTTCCGTTTCACTTCAGTTCGCCCGCAAGAACTTTGGTACATTTCTTCACTTCAAGGTTGCTCTTGGAGTGCTGAAATCAACAACTCAGTACTGTTAGATCAATTTGCTCATTGGACTCGTATTGAAATTTCTTGGTTGTATGGGTTCTCATGACGTATCTACATAAATACATAGATAATCTTTTTTTTAAGAAGGTTGACAGAGGGAACTACTGCAACTGCTAGGGTCTTATCGTCCCGAAATCGAAGAGAGAAGGAAGACAGGATAGGAGGAAAGCCAGCCGTTCCGAGAACAACTTCAGTGATCTGCTGGAAACTGATGCATTCAACCTCATATACCTAGACACTGGCTACTAATATACTGTAGGTATTTCTTCAACTAAAATAGTGTCACCGGAGCTACCCAGTAACTTGCAAATTAAACAATAGATTGACATAATATTGATGTCAGCAGTTCTGGGAGCTCTTGGATGTGACACACCCATGATTCGTGGACTAGGAGACATAGGTAAAGAAAGAAAAAAGAAGAAGAAGAAGAAGAAGAAGAAGAAGGAGGAGCACGAGGAGGAGAAGAAGGAGGAGGAGGGAATAAAGTAAGAAAGAAGGAAAAAGGATACTGTCCAGAGCTTTTGAATTGCATCCAAGGAAGAAAGCCTACCTACTATTAGTGGGGATAAACTGTATAGGATTAATTTAACCAAGGACATGAAATAAGTAAGCAAAACAATAAAACGAATGCTCATCCCAAAAATATGTCCGACTCAACTCAAAAATCTCGAAATGCATCTATATGCATATGCATCTCTAATTCGACATCTCTGACAGTTTGACACATACGCAAGTAGGGTCCTGAAATGTGTCCTCAGTTTAGTCCTTCACTATTAGTCGTATCCACGTCATTTACAATTTTGACGTGCACCACACGACCCAAGACGAGTTCAAAGCGCCGCGCTTTTGGGCATCTTGGATGGGGTCTCTAATTTCACATCTCTGACAGTTTGACACATACGCAAGTAGGGTCCTGAAATGTGTCCTGAGTTTAGTCCTTCATAGTCCTTCACTATTAGGCGTATCCACGTCATTTACAATTTTGACGTGCACCACACGACCCAAGACGAGTTCAAAGCGCCGCGCTTTTGGGCATCTTGGATGGGGTGGCCTGGGTTTTTATCGTTACTAATAGCATCTTGTTTGAGTGTTTCATAAGTAGATGATGTCCAGATGTTCAATATTGCTTCAGTGAGTAATAGCCTTGCTAATGGTTTGATTCGGGCATTATCTTTTGGTTGGATATGATGTGTGCGTTTATCGTTTATTGAATGTTCTTAGAATGGTGGAGCTTCTTTGATATCTGATAGTGTTTGACTTCGAAACACGCTAAATGAGATTTTGTAGAAACAATGTCCAAATTTTAAAACGAGAGCGTGCAAAATGGTGATACGCGTCCACGAACTGCCCATATATAAATAAAGTGTATAAAATCTTAAATTCTTCCATTTAAATTCTAAATTCTTAACCCTTATCCGCAAAACATTTGGAAACTCGTCTATGAAAAAAGACATCTGAATTGAACGACCAGAATATCCTCATCTCCCAGAATTGAAAATGAACTACCTATGTATATCTATTTCTAAAGCTCCATTCTAATGTTACAAAATACAAAAAGCTCGTTTTGGTCCACAGTATAAAAGGATACAATGGTTCCCCAAAATCCATAGAGCTCAAAGCACCATTTTGATAAAACAGTGTCAAGAGAAACAAGAGAATATAACATTTATGAATACCCCACGAAGAGGACCAATCACAAAAGCGGCCGAAAAATAAAAATGAAAGTTACGTCTTCATAGTCTGTCTACTATGAAAGACCCTTTTTGTTGATTTTGAGTGACAGCTGAATGGGATGGAGTATGGAGCTGGGTTTGAGAATTTTGTCAAGTCATCTTCAACGCCATTGTGTCAGGTTTCAATTCAGGATATCAGTTGAGATGTAAGCTCCTTCATTTTCTTCAAAGGTTTTTAGTGACGGAAACTGGTGGTGATTCGTCCTTTGATGGGGTTGACAATCCGCGTTCCTTTATGGCGGACTTCCTATACTAACCTAAAAATTGAGATATTCCTGAACTTTAATATGATATCCAATCAAAGGTAAGTTGAACATATCATTGTATAATTATTGGTGAATATCTTATGACTGTTTAAACTGTAGGGTACTAGCAAATGCAGCAAAATATTATTCATTTAACACTTCATTGAAATATAAAATCCCATCCTTGTTGTTTCCAAAATATCACATGAAATGGTTAAACGTTCAATTTTGATGAATCATCATGGCTGTCCTGTAATTCCGAAAATAAAGAATTTTTTAAAGTGGGAATATGGTCAATATGGTAAGTTTTGTTATTTTAGCATTTTCTTTTGTGGACTTTTTTCTTCAAGAAGACAAGCTTAAAATCTTTTCTTTCCTGTTCGCCTGGAAAACAGGAGGGCGTGGGTTCAATCCCAGCCGAGATATGAAATTCAAAATAATTTGAGAATTTGACCACAATAAGAGTAGTAGCCCACTGCTGGAGTAAAGGTACTTTTCAGTCCTATGCGAGCAGTTAGCAGTGTAAATAAGCACTATTATTATCAATTCCCCGTCTAAACATATCGTCACCCTAAGCCCAATATGGACTGCTTAAAGCTGTGAAGAAAAGGCAGTGATTTCCGCTGTAGAGTCTGTAGACAGTATACTTTGTAAAAGTGTAATGTAGGGGTGTCTCTGAAATGGAGGTTGGGGGCTGTGTCACTATAGACAAACAAAAAGCTCAAAGCTGTGATGTCTGTGATGCTGTTGATTAGAGAGCTTAGATCAAGATATGAGAAACCTCTAATCTCCTGCCCTAACCTCTAATCTCCTACCCTGAGGATTTTCATTGGTTGAGAGATGTGAGGGTGTTTTGGAGTTTGGAGGTGAAGGGAGAATTTTGATACAGAAACTATTTGGGAGGAAATAGACATACGGACATTACTGATATTATAGGCCCTATAATATTATAGGGATTGGGGTAGGTCACATGACCGGACGGTCACCCGTCGAGATAAACACCAGGCTCAATGTTGTCTTAATTTGAGTGTTCGTTAGAGCTTGGAACTTTTTACCTACTAGACATGGTATTTAAACGCACTCGTTTTATTTTTTTACTATTTTTAATTTATTCAATTTTTACCCCACTTTAGGTACAAATTCACAAAACTTGGTTAATCAGAAACCATTTTTAATATTTTCTAAGTACTTAGAATAGCTAGGTATATAAAGTAGATATGTAACATGTAGTGAGGCATGTAAAGCTACCCCACGTTGAAAGTAAAGACACGATTAGTAAACATGATTATTGTAACACCTGACTAATTCCTAAGAATGATAACTATAATCATTATTATTCATTACGGGGAAATGGAGTTACTGGTTGGTTTTTGAAAATAAATTAAAATCAAATCGAAATTAACATAAAGTTCGTATTACTCATTTGAGTACGTACAGTATGTTAAGGAATATGCATACGTAAGAATTAACTTGTTGGAACTTCTGCAGAAGTACCTACCTAGATAATATGTAAAATTGTAAATATTATAATAATTCTTCTAGTCTTTCTACCAAGGACTTGAGCTTGTAGTATGAGATGATAGGGGAGGGTAGGTAAATCTTTACAATAGATCAGTTGCGCCTACTTGGGTGATGTTTCAAAGTCATAGAGCAGGAAAAATGAGGACCAACGGAGTTTTTCTTTTTCTTCTACGACTTCTAGATCCCGAGTAATGGAAATCTGGAAATCGAACTTCTATTGAGAACAAGAATGCAGTCAAAGAAAACCACACATTTTGACTAGATATAATATCCATTTTGACCGAAACAGCTTAACTCCAGTAATCCAAATCAAACGCAGGTTAAACGAATCACTTGTTATTGTGACTTGACTCCAGTGTTCTTAGTGGAGATGCCAAAACTCCTTTTACTAGTGGAGATGTCAAAACTCTTTTTCTTAAGGGAGATAAAAAAACTCTTTTTCTTAGTAGAGATAGCATAACTCTTTTCATTGGTGGAGATGTCAAAACTACCTTTCTCAGTAAAGAGGACAAAATTACTTTTCATTGGTGGAGATGACAAAACTCCCACACATTCCCTGTTAATACAAAACCAACCGACCTACAACATATTGATATATCACGGGCATCAAACTTGTGTTAATTTCTCAATAATTGAATTCAGTAAACTCAAATCTCATCTGAATTATCTCAATTAAACATTCTAAACAACCACCGGGGAAGGCTCATTGATAAACACAAAAGCATATAAGTCACATTGAACCCCATAAAAAACACACGGTTGTGCGTTTATAGGTTGTAAGTTGCAATTAAAACCCCATAATCTCTTTTCACCCTTCCTAAAGAGTTTATCTTTGAGATAATTTATGGCTTTCCTGTAAGTGCTAGTGCTTCAGCCAGACTTTTCTGTGTACTTGTTGCTTTGTTCTGAGAGTATCTTGCAAAAGTCGGTGTATTTTAGGTAAGTTTGTATGAATTTTTGTCCTAAAACAAGAGCTTCTTCTTCTTCTTCTTCTTCTTCTTCTTCTTCTTCTTCTTTTGTTTAATTTTAAACATTATCACGATTTCAAGAAAACAAACAATTTCGTTTTACAAATTTTTATTTCACATTGTACTTGTTTTGATCAAAAATAACAAAAAATAACAAGTATATATCATTCATTAATCATTATTTTAGACTCTTTTTGTGATGGTACATTGCTAGGAACATCAGTATGAAACTGAACTCAGTAGGAAGTTGTTTGCCATTTTTACGAAAAATCAAAGGGTGTCCTCTATTATTTCATCATTTACATCATGTTGTTCATAAGACCCTTACAGCTATCTCGAATTCAATAAAACGTCTATTGTCTAATGGACTTTTATCTATTTATCTAATACATATACATAGCATCTATTATGCAATATTAGCCAAATGTTCTTTCTTAGAATTCATCCAAAAGTGTCCACCACCCATGACTTTTTCACATGTTGGGACTGGAGTTCTTTTGAATTGATTTCGCAACCTATTCAAAGAGTTGAACCTGCAGTGAGCAATTTAGAACCAGGAAGAAGACCTTTTATTTTGATTTTCGGTTGATGACCTCTTATAGTTTTAGAAATACTTGGATAGATGATAAAGGCAGTACTTCTATAACGAGAAGGTCAGGTCAGGAAAAGGCCTGAAATTTCGGGCTCTCTAAAATTTAAATCAAGACCAAAATAGGAGGAAACTCTAGAAGCTTTAATAAATAGGCACAGGCTTTACTTTTGTAATGGCAGTAATAATAGGTAGTATTCATGTAGTTAATAATACGCCTACCATTAGGTAACTATACATTATTATTAATATTTATTCCACGCACTTCTATTTCGAAGCTCATTTCATGTTAGACGAAAAACACGAGGAAAAGCAACATCGATGTTTGGCCCGATAAGAAGGAAAACTAGTCAAAAACTTACAACAAATTAGTGGGTATGAGCGTAGGCAACATTTGAAAAATACGAGAAATCCTGACATCCTGCGTGCAAGAGCCGGAACTGACCTAGAATTGGGACTTAATTCAAAGATTTCTTAAAGAAAAAGCTAGAAATTTGTGACCAAAGTTTTTGCAAAATGGAAGATATGGTACAGTTCAAAATTCAAGTAGGTATTTACAGACCTGAAAAAGTCGAGTCCAATTTGAACCAAACCCGCGATATCCGGTGTGGAAAATTTGATGAGAAATAGATGGAACTACGGAGGGAGGTTGCTGACTTCAGAGAGACCTAGGTACATCATGGAAAAAAGTTGCTATAACTCTACGTGTATACAGATATACCTACTTACTTACTTTCCGTGTCTATACAGATATGAAAACAACATAAAGAGACGGGGAAAAGAAAATATTGAAAGGGCGACTTTTGCCTCATGCTTCCTCAAAAACTCATCAGGACGGTAATTAAAACTGACATCCTTGACGGACTCCTCATTTACTCATTGCTTCCTCCTTATTCAATGTAAGATATACGTCACGTCAGTAATATCATATCAAATCACGTGTATAGGTAGCTTCTCTTTTCCAATTTGCTCAGTCTGTTGTCTGTCTTTTGGCATTGGGTCATTTTTTTTTACCCATAAGGTACGTTGGAAGAGTAGATGTCTCTATCATTATCATTGATTTAGTTTTGCAGGCGACTACACTTCCAAAGTTCGTCGGGTCTAAATGGCAATCTCTGACGTCACAAGAGACATTTGATCCGTCCCATCCTCAATAGAACATCCGCCGAGCTAGAATTTCAGGCCCCTCGCGTCAACCAACCTCACCTTCTCCAGTATCCAATAGGAAATGACAGGTTCTTCCAACAACCGGCAACATAATGGACAAGTATAAAGTTTCTCATCTCACACAACTCCACATAATGACTGTCATTAAAATAACGAATGCCCATCAAGGAAAACGGAGAACATTGAGGATTTTCTTTTAACAATATTATGACACCTCCAGATTAGGTACTTCCCGAAACTGTATATTTAATTATTTTCCCGCCCAAGAGGTTTGATACATAGGAAGAACTTTAACAACGAAGGTCTTTTAGTCTCGAAATGGAACAGAAGAAAGGCAAGATAGGAGAAAGGTAGCCTCATCAAGAACGAACCTTATCTGTTTAATTTCGCCCCACGCGGGAATCTAACCCAAGACCTAGTGTTTACAAGGCAGGCGTGCTACCCTCCAAGCTAAATTTGACTTCTTAATAATGGAATAAATTAATACATAAAGGAAAACGGACTCCCAGACAAGAATTCCTACCGCTATCCGATGAATACCCGATTACCCGCTAACGTAACAAGATTCATTTGAATCAACAAGTGCACAATATTTGATTACATTTCCTTCCATAGTAGAAATCATAAAATACGCTAATTTCATTCATGAATTCTCCAAATCCTCTTACCGCATTGCCGTGCCTCCACGAGAATGATATACTGTGGCATTTTTATAGTCCTTTTTATATTTATGACCCCTTCTTCGTCCTCACTGTCTTCAACTTTTGTTTCTCCTCGTTCCCGTTGTATTTACACCTCGTTTTCGTGTCTGTTCATGTAAATCTTGTGTAAGTGTTTTGTTTGAAGTGATTTTGGTCGTGGGTTTGTGTACGTTTTGATCTAATTCGTCTGGCATGGATGATGAGTTCATCAGCGTTGAGCGATGGTTCCCTTGATTGCAAAGGTATTTGTTGTACTAGCTGAATTCCGTCGCTTCGCTCCGGAATCCCGCTAGTTCATCCCGAGGCATGGCCAAACTTGTGGAAAAGGCATGGCCGAACTGGGGTCATAGATATCTACTTAATACTTAACTTACCTAAAGAAAAGTAGGTATCGTCCATAATCTACATTATAATCATTACCAGTTGTGGCTACATGCTATCGATATCGCTAGGAACGATAGGTTGAAGGCAACCATATCAACCATTTGCACACGAGTTGACTACAGGGTGTATGAAAAAGAAAATCCTTCTGAATTCTCCCTGAATAACCTGAATTTCGAGTAAAGCGAACAGGCTCTTATTAACTACACTAGCTGAATTCCGTCGCTTCGCTCCGGAATCCCGCTAGTTCATCCCGAGGCATGGCCAAACTTGTGGAAAAGGCATGGCCAATAATCTCAATATCCTGTGATGGAGAAATAGTATATTAATTCTTTATTTTTCCACTTCTTTCGCGAAATATTACTTCCAGACCGATTACTTGTACGAAATTAAATCGGTTGTTTTACCATGACTCTCAAACGGTTTGTCAGATTTGGGTGAAATTTGGCAAAAAATATTCAATACTAGCTGAATTCCGTCGCTTCGCTCCGGAATCCCGCTAGTTCATCCCGAGGCATGGCCAAACTTGTGGAAAAGGCATGGCCGAAAGTAGGTACATAATTAAATTTGCGAATTTTTACTTACGTGATAACTAATATTGCATAGTAAAAATTGTTTTGTTTTTGTATCTAAATATAATTTTTTACTGATATGATCAAAAAATCTTGTTTCGTTTATGTGTTAACGATTTAATTATCAATAACGTCATAGCTTAATTTATTGTTATCTTAGATAAGCGTTAATAATTCTATCGTCACAAATCTAATTTAATAGTTGTTCGAGCACTAAAACAATAAAAATTCAAGATTACCTGATAACAAAATCTTTATTTAGTATTTACCTAATTTTATCAATGTTCAGAATAAAATCAGAAAAGATGAGATAACTATCATAACAAATCAGAAGAAGAAAAAAAAAAAATAAAAAAATAGATTACCTGGATATACCTACATAGCAGACACCTTGCCTAGAAGTAGTAGATAATACTCGTATAGGTATTAGTATAGGTTCAGTAATGATTTCGTTCAATTCTAGTTCAATTTCAATGTAGGCGACGACCAAACGAATAGTAACGCCTCTAAAATATGAGCAAGAAGCTCAGAGCAAAAGAGATTCAACAAGATTTCTGATAGTTCTTTTCCGAAAAAAATAATAATAAGTTCAAACAGTCGTCGTGTTTAATGATCGCGCATTTGAGAGACCCGAGGATCTTATTGTTTTTTTAACCAACAAAACTACTGGAACTGAAACAAGTAGCGAGCAGCGAAGTTGGAAGTCATAAATTTAGTTTTATGTGATTTTTATTAGGTGTGTTTAATTTTCCGAAATCTCAACACGTGGGTTTTTATATATTTTTTTAAAATTTATGGATAAATAATTTAATTGCTTTTTGATTTGTTTCTCGGTGTAAGTTTATGATTTATATTTTTTCCGGTTGATTTTCATTTTATTTATTTTTTAAAAATATTTTCTTGGGCTTTTCGCGGATATGGATTTTAAGTAGGTACATAATTAAATTTGCGAATTTTTACTTACGTGATAACTAATATTGCATAGTAAAAATTGTTTTGTTTTTGTATCTAAATATAATTTTTTACTGATATGATCAAAAAATCTTGTTTCGTTTATGTGTTAACGATTTAATTATCAATAACGTCATAGCTTAATTTATTGTTATCTTAGATAAGCGTTAATAATTCTATCGTCACAAATCTAATTTAATAGTTGTTCGAGCACTAAAACAATAAAAATTCAAGATTACCTGATAACAAAATCTTTATTTAGTATTTACCTAATTTTATCAATGTTCAGAATAAAATCAGAAAAGATGAGATAACTATCATAACAAATCAGAAGAAGAAAAAAAAAAAATAATAAAATAGATCATTAGGGGGAGGGTTTTTTTTAGGAATAAAAAAAAAAAAAAAAAAAAAAAAAAAAAAAGGATTTTTGAATTGTCATGTAGTTGATTGCCAATTATTTGCCTACTTGAAAATTAAGTTAATGGCCTCCATTGATGACTGTTGACTAGTCCTAGTTATTCGAAAATTATCTCACCTTTTCTGCCTGAAAGTAACCAATTCTTAAAGATCTTTTACTATCGAAAATTTTATTACAGGAATAAAAACCAAGTGTAATCTCAAAAACAAATTGTACAATGTGCCTAATTCAAATAAACAATTTAACCCATCTCATAGGACCTATTCATTCTAAGAATCCATTATGTTGATTACAATGGAAAACGACAATTATTAAACAATAAAATTAGTGGATGTCGCAAAATACCTAAAAACATCACAATCAACGTTTGATTTCCACCCAAGGTTAGACCTACCTCGAACTGTTTGTTGTAAATATTCAAATCTCAACTCATTTGTGATAAACCCTTTCTTTATGAAAAGTCATGGCCTTTTAAAATGGCATTCACTTATAAATGAAGACCCAATGAAACAATTTCTAAACAAAGATCAGAATTTGATTGAAAACAATAGCAGGCCTTGATGTCCACAGGATCATACAGAATTTGCATCAATAGTTGTATGTCTCCTTGGAACTTTATTAGCAAAAAGGGTCCTCGTATTTTTCAAAAATCTCATCAGTTACAATGTTAGCTTGGAACAAGTGTCCGTGTTTTTTCGAAAGGTTTTCGGTGTGTTTTCGTAAAAATCATAAATTAGATAAATATTGCCTGTGAATAAAATATAAATAAATTTATAATTAAAAATAAGTTTCCCCAAGTCACTAAAGGCGGTGATCATAAAGTGGAAAATCTCCCATGCGAGATAGTTTTCAACGGATTTTGCGAACTCCTGTATCAGAATTTCGGATTTAACAGAGTTCTCCGTTTCAACAATGAGTTCCTATCAGTTCGTGAACTCCCTGGCCAACTGCTACCAGCAGACATCAGAATTTCGGATTTAACAGAGTTCTCCGTTTCAACAATGAGTTCCTATCAGTTCGTGAACTCCCTGGCCAACTGCTACCAGCAGAATGCTGCAGCAGCGGCCGTCTCCCAACGTGCCGACAATTCCCCCAACCTTGACGGTGCCCCTAGTCCAAACTCGGCCGACTATTATGCCAATTATCAGAACCAATGCTATTCGCCGTCGGGCGGTGTGACCCACCAGCAATACCAATACCTCCAGTCTCCCAACACGGGGGGTATGATGGACTACACCCAGCTGCATCCTTCTGCTCAACACCAACGACTGCATCTTCAACAACTAGGTCAGCCACATCAACATCCGACACACCATCAGCATGGACCACTCAGTCCCAACGCCAGTCCAAACCTTATAAACAATAACGTTAACCTTAATTGTAAATTTAGCGAGAACTCAACTATTCCAATCGGTCCTAACGGACTGAGTTCGCCTCAAGATCTGACAACTAGTTCCACGACACCCACCGGCCGATCCTCACCTATCATGACATATTTTAGGCAATATGATTTCAAAAAATTGAAACAGTTTGATTACGTTTAAAATCTGTGTTGAATTTTGGTTATTAAAATCGACTAAATAAAATGAGCACTCCACTGATAAAATCAATATATTGTGTCGGTAGTATACCTGTTGAAAATTACACTTCGAAATTTCGATTTTGTATTTTTGAATGTACAAAATTTAATATTTGTCCTATCTTACATAATGGACACACGTAGGGCACAAGTACAAATAGGCCAATTCTGTTGAAACCAATTTACAAATCAATAGAGTCATTTATAGGAATTATAGGGTGATTTAATAATAACCAATAGGACGTGACGTAACCAGTTACCCATTCTACAGCTGCAAAATTGTCCAACAAAATAATAGCTCGAAAAAATCGTGCTAATTATGAAAACAAGTGGAAAAAGGAAGAGAAAAAATCTGGTGTGAACATCACACGACTTTCTATTACATTTGCGGAATACCTACGTATTTGAAAAAAAAAGTAAAAAATAAAATAAAGCCTACCGCTACCGTGGCCTCAGGGCCCGTGTCGCAAAGTTCATCAAGTCCAGCTTCCAGTGAATCTTCTGGCGGCTCCACGCCAGGGCCAAACTCTAGTAATTCCAACGGGAAAGGCTCAGGCAATCCGCCCCAGATCTATCCCTGGATGAAACGAGTACACATAGGAACAAGTAAGTGAATCAAACCTTCCTTCATCTTGTATTCATAAACTTCTTTCTTATTGTTTTCTGAAATTTGATTGATTCGTCAGACTTGGTGCATTTCATTGATGCATGGTCCAATCAATCAATACCTTAGTACCTACTCTCAGTGACCTGTAGATACTTTTCCTGAGTCGTGTCTCTATTTCATAATCGTCTGTATCCAGCTGAATAACCCTGATGGAGAGGACCCTAATCAGCACAACCAGAATACTAATCCCAGACATCTGTTGATTGATCATTTATTCGATAACCGAGTGCCAATGAATGATGCAATACAACGAAGAACATTTATAAATTGAAAATTGAACGTGCATAAATTTAATACCTGCAGTTCTCAACACAAAATTAAGAGGTAGGTAGGTAGGTAGGTAGGTACATGAGTAAAACGAAATTGAATAAAACATCAACATTAGAAATCTATAAAATTATCCAACATCAAAATGAGATGTAAACATTTTCTTCCCAATTTTCATGTGAGTGTTAATGCAATAACACGAAGAACATTAATAAATTGAAAATTGAACGTGCATACATTTAATACCTGCAGTTCTCAACACGAAATTAAGAGCTACATAAGTAAAACGAAATTAAATAAAACATCAACATTAGAAATCTATAAAATTATCCAACATCAAAATGAGATGTAAACATTTTCTTCCCAATTTTCATGTGAGTGTTGTTTTTTGGAAGCCGCTCAAATAATTAGGACAAGGTACTCGCGAGATATTGTAATGTCTATTTCCACAAGCAAAGTGTAGAAAATAATCATATTTTTTCAAGTATAATTAATTATTTTTTCTCATTCTTTCACTTATTTCTTATTTCTTTTATATCAAATGAACTTTTTGTTTCATGTGTCCCGAGGGAGAGTGTTTGAACGGGCAATTAAATGTTCTAATTTTGAATAACCTATTGCTTTCAAATTTCTATGAATCTTGTGTCAGTTTCTGGATGTGCGTTTTCGTCATTCTCCTTTTCTCTGAGATTAGGTTGACTCATGTCATGAATGAGTATTTTTGTTTCATTGATATTCTCAGTTCTTAGCATTGTTTTGGTAGGATGAGGTTTTACAAGATCAATTTCAATAATTACAAGATCAGTTTTAAGAGACACTATGATGTACGAGTATTCGTCATTATTCGCACAATCTTGGTTCCTTCCTCTAACATCGTCATACAATAATATCAGAGTATCAACCAATACACATTTACTTTCAATATTGAATATTGGTTTATCCGAGTAACTTTATTATTGAAACGTGGAAGAAAGACCTCGTCCACATGCAAAAACCATTTCTTAAAGATATGACACAAAATTAAGCCCACCAATGTCTTAATTGCAAAACCAATTCCAGGACCTCATCAATACATACACACATAACTGCCAAATCTAGCAAATAAAAACCTTGATGCAATACCATCTCCAGTTTCCACAAAATTCATCAAATTAAAATCGTCACAATACACCAAAAAGTCAAAAAACAAATCGTTCACACCAAGATACACAAAATTAACAAATAAATGGATGTTGGTTAACAGGGGTCTAAAACATTTACCCATAGTACAGGATAGGTCAAACAGGTTCTAAAAGTTTCAAAAGCATCTGACTTTATTTCCTTCTGAAACTTATCTAGGAAGACAAATCTGCTTCTACCGAACGTTTCTAGATAACGTTGCTCGAGATGGACCAATCCAGAATAGAATCATAACCACCTTTACAGTTCAAATAATAATATGGAGTAAAATATCAACCTGAAACTTATCTAGGAAGACAAATCTGCTTCTACCGAACGTTCCTAGATAACGTTGCTCGAGATGGACCAATCCAGAATAGAATCATAACTACCTTTACAGTTCAAATAATAATATGGAGTAAAATATCAAGTTGGTTAACGCGAATTAATACCTCGGATCTGAATTAACTCCTAGTGATTTATGTGGCCTGGGAGATCATAAATTTCTAGCGAAATAATTTATGAACGCAATGATTGCCATAATTATAATCACATTACGACTCAGTTTAGAGGTAATTATGCAATACAGTGCAGATTTTACATAGACATTACATAGGAGTACCCTATTGCATGCATTTGAATTAAAAGTATTACACAGAAATTGCTGAAGCCGTGTTATACTGTGTTCGAAAAATGATCTTTTTTACTTTCTATTACTAATGTATAGCGAATTAGCGAAGGGAGCTAGGTATACCAGTTAAAAATCTGAAAATAAAATTAAATGATTGTTTCAAATTCATGGGAAGTTACCTATAAATGGGTAGTTTAGCCTTAAAAAAATAAAGTGTTCGAAAAATGATCTTTTTTACTTTCTATTACTAAGACTTAATGTATAGCGAATTAGGGAAGGGAGCTATACTAGTTAAAAATCTGAAAATAAAATTAAATGATTGTTTCAAATTCATGGGAAGTTACCTATAAATGGGTAGTTTAGCCTTAAAAAAATAATAAATTAATTAGTTAAATTCGTTTCTGCTTAACATTATTTTTAAATAGTTTCTTTGGACTGACACAGACATATAAAATTTTAGTTAATTTGATGTCATATCCTTATTTTCCATTTACTGTACATAGTATACCTACCTACATTTACCTACTATTACCCTTGTTTAAGTATTAAAATCATTATGCAATTGTGTGGCACCCTATATATTGGCCCATGGTCTAAGCCATGGCGATACAGTGCTATGCAACTCTGCACTTACACATGCTGTTTTAAATGTTAAGTAGATACTTGAATATGCAAAATAAGAGGGGAAAAATGGGAAAAAATTCTCTGTTTATCGTCAAAAAATTATGAGGTACTTATTTTTTCTTACAATTTACTTGTTACACTTCCACAGTACTTAATTTCCACTTAATTTTGAGCTTCACTTCGTTTGAGAGTATGGCGCAAGTAGGTTTTGCACACTTTAACATGAAAATATGTAAGTAGATGCCCAGACAAAATTGGATGAAGACGATAAAGTAATTTTAACTTGCCTTATTATATGATGGTTACCTACATTATTAAGAGTATTACCTACATTATTAACTACATTACATGGGTTTTCTTGCCTTCCTCTAATTTCCCACTCATCACTCGAAATTAGTTAAATTCGTTTCTGCCTAACACTATTCTTAGTTTCTTTGGACTGACACAGACATACCTATAAAATTTTAGTTTATTTGACGTCATATCCTTATTTTCCATTTACTGTACATAGTATACCTACCTACATTTACCTACTACCCTTGTTTAAGTAATAAAATCATTATGCAGTTGTGTGGCACCCTATATATTGGCCCATGGTCCAAGCCATGGCGATACAGTGCTATGTAACTCTGCACTTACACATGCTGTTTTAAATGTTAAGTACTTGAATATGCTAAGTAAGAGGGGAAAAAATGGGAAAAAATTCTCTGTTTATCGTCAAAAAATTATGAGGTACTTATTTTTTTCTTACAATTTACTTGTTACACTTCCGCAGTACTTAATTTCCACTTAATTTTGAGCTTCACTTCGTTTGAGAGTATGGCGCAAGTAGGTTTTGCACACTTTAACATGAAAATATGCAAGTAGATGCCCAGGCAAAATTGGATGAAGACGATAAAGTAATTTTAACTTGCCTTATTATATGATTTTTACCTACATTATTAAGAGTATTACCTACATTATTAACTACATTACATGGGTTTTCTTGCCTTCCTCTAATTTCCCACTCATCACTCGTACCTGCCTTGTTTTCTCGCCTTGCAAGGCGTCCATTTTGCAAGATACGCTAGAAAGAGTCCTAATTTTCTGCCGAAGAACGTAGAACGTCTTCAGCAAGATCATTATTTTCATACCACATGGTTCTAATAATAGGAAAGAGGTGAGAAGCTATTTAAAAATCACTCTTGGTACTAGGACTTGGGTGGAGACTGGAGAACCCATTTAAAAACCACGCACTTAGTATTGGAACTAGCATGTTTGTACCTAGGTAGTTATTAGTTAAACTATTTAAAAACTAATCAAAAATAATATTAGTAGCCTCACCCATTTAAAAACCACACTTAGTATTGGAACTAGCATGTTTGTACCTAGGTAGTTATTAGTTAAACTATTTAAAAACTAATCAAAAATAATATTAGTAGCCTCATTAATAATGGGTACTTATTCTCTAAAGGTGCGTCTACACTACAGTCGCCCCAAGTCGATCCACCATCGTTTCGACTCAAAGGATTTTGGTGAAGTGGAAAAAGTTAATGGTGTCGACATTTTTAAGACGATGTCGATTGCCATTGCACAAACAAGGATTCCAAGTAAATCCAGTTGAAATTGAAATGATAATAAATTGACAGGTTGGGAGGGTAGGAATTGGTAAATTTACATCTACTTTAACTGATCATAAATTGGTTTTTCTTTTTTTGGGTCAGTCAGCTCTATTAAGCTTTTGCTGAAATTACCCCGGATTTTCGCCACAGATCCGTTGAACACAAACTCAAGTCGATTCTCTTCTACGTTGTTTAGTTTTGTATTCACTTGTTTATTTTGTTCACTCTCTGTTTTGATGTCTACCCAGACAGTCTAGTGGTTTGTCCTTCCACAAGGTTATCCGTAGCTATTTAAAGAATATTATCGAGGCATTGCAGTCCAAATCCCAGTCCGATCCGAGGTACTTTGAAATTCAAATTTCGTTCCCATTTCCATGTTTGAACGTCAAGATTGAAACCCGGTGGGTATTTGATGTCCAATATTGATAGGGTGCACCCCGTAATTAAATTTTATATTGGTGTGCAAGACACTGAATGAGATATTGGTATTATTGGTGTACAAAATACTCATTGATATGCCTACTAGGAGTACTGGGGTATAAGATAGTTATTGAGATATGTATATTGGTATACAAAATACTGATTCAGTTATTGGTATACAAGATAATTTTAAAGATAATTATTGATATGCCTACTGGTGTACATGAACAAGATACTTATTGAGATATTGGTTTAGGTAGGTACAAGATAGTTTTCGATAACAAGATTGAAATTGAAGGTAGGTACCTATCTACTTATAAAAAAGTTTCTATGTATAATATTAAATAATATTTAATTCTACATATTTTAGGAAATATGATTGCAAAAAATTGAAACAGTTTGATTACGTTTAAAATCTGTGTTGAATTTTGGTTATTAAAATCGACTAAATAAAATGGGTACTCCACTGATAAAATCAATAGATTGTGTCGGCACCTGTATAAAAACACCCTTGGAAATTTCGATTTTGTATTTTTTTTTTTTTTTTTTTTTTTTTTTAATTTTAAAAAATTTATTTTTTGTATATTATTAAAATCGACTAAATAAAATGAGCACTCCACTGATAAAATCAATATATTGTGTCGGTAGTATACCTGTTGAAAATTACACTTCGAAATTTCGATTTTGTATTTTTGAATGTACAAAATTTAATATTTGTCCTATCTTACATAATGGACACACGTAGGGCACAAGTACAAATAGGCCAATTCTGTTGAAACCAATTTACAAATCAATAGAGTCATTTATAGGAATTATAGGGTGATTTAATAATAACCAATAGGACGTGACGTAACCAGTTACCCATTCTACAGCTGCAAAATTGTCCAACAAAATAATAGCTCGAAAAAATCGTGCTAATTATGAAAACAAGTGGAAAAAGGAAGAGAAAAAAAGTGGAAACCGAATTTTCAAGAAATCAAAATCTTTAAGAATAAAATCCATCAAGTGACCACATTTTTCAAGGTCTGCCTACACACACAAAAAACAATATTGAGGAAAATCAAGCTATCCGAGGAACAACCAATATTATGCATCATCACCGGCCTATAGAACTTCTACAAAATAGGACCAAAACACCAAAATGGAGATTTTGGTTGAGCAATTATCCAGCATTGTAGTCAATAGCATTATCCCTATCTCAAACAAGGTAATTGAACCTTAAGAATCTATAAGGAGAAAAGGTGCAAAAATTAACTCCTCAGAGGGAGGGTTGATGGAAAATTCATATCGACCGGAAAATTATTACAAAAAGCCTCCAAGGTGGGAGTGGTCAGTTCTCATTTTCCTCCGTCGAGAAAATCTGGTGTGATTGGTGGAAATTTCGCTGAAGTGACACTCTGTCTGCATGTGAGGAATTTTGTGCCTTTTTTCTCGTTTTTAATTTTTTTTGACTTGATGCAGAGATGGAAATTTTGTCACTGCTGCAATGGGTTCTCAAAAGATGATTTTTGTTTGGTTGTTTCGTTTCCGGGAACAAAAACTGATATTTTGACATGCGATATTGCGATTTGGTAAGATTCTGTCAAACACAATACTAACTTGTAAATAGATTATTGTGTACTATAGGAAACTATGCTTGAAGTTGTTTGAAATCACGGCGAAAATGCCAATCAAGCTCCCACCAAGGGATCTCTAAGGTAATTAAATTTCAAATTCCAATTAAAATGATCAGAGATGTCCTTCGTAGACGAAATCTTCACGTCTTCACGCAAAGTGACGCAAGGAGAGTACCTGTAGATCTCAGTCAGGTCTACAACTAGAAGGCCATGATAAACCACAAGAGCACTGTGGTTTGCAAGGTGTCTGACGTCTCTCACGAAGTTGATGATATCAAAGGTACCGTCAATAGAAATGTAGACCAAGACGTATAAGAAAGCAGGTCTTAAGGTAGAATCACACGATATGGCAGAACGACATTGATATCTGGTAGGTTACATAGCAAAAATTTGACGCCATTAAAATCGGGGACCCATCGTGAAATTACATTAGTGCTTTATTTAGAGTATTTAGACTGTTAGAATTTTCCTGGACCAGTATAAACTAATGATACATAATCCCTTTATTTCATCGGTTTAATACAGCACCATTTTAGGAGTATTAGATACATAGTTAGAAATTGTCCGGTGTGTTTCTATTTCTAAATAAAGATGAGGTAAATATCAACACTTTAGAAAATGGAATGGGATTAGTAGATGGATTACCAAATTGTTTTGATGTCCACTGAAAAATCCAAGTCGCACAAGTCAGGGTCATTGTGACAAGCTGATATTTGTGTTGACGAGATTTCGGATTTAACTTGTCACTCGTTTTTGGCTGAACATCTTGAACAAAGGATTATCATTGCTTCACTTTTGGGATGATTTTGAATGCGTCCCCCAATTTGTTGGCTTCAATTTTGACATTCTCATTCTAGTCTGAATTGAGTATACAATTTTTAATCATTTCAAAACGGACAATTCTATGAAATCTAGAAGGGATTAGCCCAGTTATGAAGATGAAACAACTGAAAGAGTTTTCAGTTTGTTGTCACAGGGGTCTATCCTCATTAATAATGGGTACTTATTCTCTAAAGGTGCGTCTACAGTCTACACTACAGTCGCCCCAAGTCGATCCACCATCGTTTCGATTCAAAGGATTTTGGTGAAGTGGAAAAAGTTAATGGTGTCGACATTTTTAAGACGATGTCAATTGCACAAACAAGGATTCCAAGTAAATCCAGTTGAAATTGAAATGATAATAAATTGGCAGGTTGGGAGTGTAGGAATCGGTAAATTTATAATAATAATTATGTACTTTAACTGATCAAAAATTGGTTTTTCTTTTTTTGGGTCAGTCAGCTCTATTAAGCTTTTGCTGAAATTACCCCCGATTTTTGCCACAAATCCGTTGAACACAAACTCAACTCGATTCTCTTCTACGTTGTTTAGTTTTGTATTCACTTGTT
This sequence comes from Diaphorina citri, assembly GCF_000475195.1. Taxonomy (NCBI): domain Eukaryota; kingdom Metazoa; phylum Arthropoda; class Insecta; order Hemiptera; family Psyllidae; genus Diaphorina; species Diaphorina citri. Next base: position 58,315 of record NW_007378448.1, read on the forward strand.
TATTTTGTTCACTCTCTGTTTTGATGTCTACCCAGACAGTCTAGTGGGAACTGTGAACTTGAGCTAATTAAACGACTTGAATATCTACATTACATTGTTAAAAAATTAAAATCATATTAACTGATAGGTACACCATATAGTTAACACTTTCCCCATAGGAGTAATACTATTGGGAGAAAAAAGATTTGATTTGAAGATTTACTGTACCTATTTGTCTGCTTCACCTACACAGTTATGTACATAGTTCATAGTTATGTATCTAGTGTAACCAAAAAATGTTATAATGATTATCAAGGAAGATTACTAAAGAAAGCTCTATTGATTCCTTCTGACATTTCGTAGCTTCCAACTGACATTTCTCAAGAGATGTCCATTTGTAAGAAATGCCGTTTTTGTAAGAGATGTCAGTTGGAAATCATAGATCTCTTAGAACTTGGCCTCGCGCACTGCCAATGCTGATATCTTAAGCTCAGACGAAGGCAGAACATGAACCCATCAGAAACTCCACTCAACTCCTTAACTTGGCGGATTTCCTTAACTTGGAGACAGTGTAAATGGATTGAAAATTGAAACGTTAACAGCAACAAACTCCAGAAAATTCGGAATCCCCGACACCCAAATATTTTGGCCAAGGGACGCAAGAGCTCAAGCAATGCTAGCATCAACAGCCAGTGAAGATAGGGAATCAGTGCAAGCCATGACATTGGACACCACACTGAATATGATCCCAGACTAGACCGAACCAGACAATAGAGGCAAGCTATCTATGAAGTATGAATACTTATACAGTAGAACCTCGATTATTTCAACTAATTGGGACCGAGGGTAGTTGAAATAATCGAAAGTTGAAATAATTGAAATTCCGTATAAAGTTCCTTAACTTGGAGACAGTGTAAATGGATTGGGACGTTAACAGCAACACACTCCAGAAACTTCGGAGTTCCCGACACAACGAATCTTTTGACCAAGGGACGCAAGAGCTCAAACAATGCTAGCATCAACAGCCAGTGAAGATAGGGAATCAGTGCAAGCCGTGACATTGGACACCACACTGAATATGATCCCAGACTAGACCGAAGCAGACAATAGAGGCAAGCTATCTATGAAGTAGGTATGAATACTTGTACAGTAGAACCTTGATTATTTCAACTAATTGGGACCAAGGGTAGTTGAAATAATCGAAAGTTGAAATAATTGAAATTCCGTATAAAACAATGAAAAAGGCGCAAAATTTTTAGATACAAAAGAACAAAATGGTTAATAAATACCCTATTTTGAACTGATTTTGGCGTTGAAATAATGGAGGTTGAAATAATCGAGGTTCTACTGTATCTAGTAGAACATGTGACTAAATAGTAGCTATCTAGAAGTATCTGGCGGACAGCGGGTCTATTACGAAACCAGACGCTTCTCAACAGAATTTGAATACATTAGATCAACTGCTGTTCATGGATAACCTAGACATAGTCAGTATTGCACGGGTCCATAGCTGCAAGGATCATGGATTCCAATTGCATATTTGAATAGAAGGGAACAGACAGAGAGGAATCGTTTCCCAAAACATCTTCAGACCCTTCCCAACAGAATTTGAATACAATAGAAAATTAGATCAACTGCTCGTGGATAACCTAGAGATAGTCACTATTGCACGGACCCATAGCTGCATGGATCATGGATTGGATTCCACTATACACTTTAATAAATATAAACAAATAAAAATAGGTAGGTATTTCTCATACGGATAAAAATCATAAACTCAGGTATTTAAGGTCTCTTCAAAACGAAGAAGTGCCCCAATATCCCCGAAAATTTGACTCGCATGTAAATAATTTATGCCACATAAATCTTCAGCACACATTCCCCACCGATTTTGACATTTCGGAAATACCTCCGAACAAATGTGACAGTCGTTCGCTGCGTTAGCCATAGGTATAGTTTATTTATCTATATTTACATAATTATTATTTATCTATTTACATAATTATTATTATTTACCTATCTATCTACATAATTATTATTTTTCTATCATTCTAGTTTTCTAGTTATTAAATTAAATATAAAAATCACACTTTAATAAAAATTATTGCCCGAGGCAATTTCTTCGCAATCAAAATGGTGGATGTGCCAAAATCACTTCGTCTTCTTCATTAGTGGATGTGTCAAAATTTCTATTTCTTTTAACTGTCTTTCTATGGGAGAATACCTGGTAGATTTTGGAATGCATGAATCTCTAAGACTTTGTTTATTTTAAGTACCTATTTCTTGTTTTATGTCTTTATTTATTTATCGTTTCCGTGAGACTTAATATCCCCAAAATTCACCAATTAGTTTGCAAAACCTAAATGAAACAAACAATTTAGATTAATTTTGACCATAATGTGTTATAGCTTATTTATCATGAGTTTGATTGATTTCCAGTTATTAATATTATTAATTTTCGTTACACATACCTACGATTATACGTACATTCTCTCAATTCTGTTCTTTTAGGAACAGAAGTAGGTTATACTTCCGAGTTAATCTAAAATTATAACAATTTTTCTGGTGGCTTTATTTTGATTTATGGGCTGTCTTGTGTTGTTCTTTTTCCTCTCTTCATTTAAATGTAGTCTTGGTGCTTCCTCTTTTTTTTATCCAAATTCCTTTTGGGTTATTCATTCTTTTATAATATTTTCAGACAGAGACAGATACGTTTGATCGAGAAAACAGAATAAGAAGGACTATCTCCTAGGAGAAAGCCAGCCGTTCCGAAAGCGAACCTTACCTGTTTAGGATAAAGTTCACCCTGGGTGGGAATCAAACCCGCGAGTCAGCGGTTACAAGGCAGACACTCTACCTCCCAAGCTAACAAGGCATACATTTTATTAAGATTCGGCTACTCATATTTTATGTGAGCAAATTTATTCATTAGATATTCCTCACCTATTTGAGTACCTATCTTCTTTTTCAATCCATATTGATCCATTGCACATCTAATACTTCTAATAGTGAAGTGATTGCACCGAAGTTGGTGGCTAATACATATTCGATATATTGATTTCGTATGATAATTGAAATTACACCTCGGTTTACACCTCAGAGACCCTACACATGGTTACATTACACCACGGGTGAATCATATTGGTGTCTGGGGTTATACAGGGTGCGACAGAAATCGGGGAAGTCAGCGGCGAAAGCAAGTTGAATACAAAGTTCCCAATATACCACCGTAGTTGAGAAACATTGTACTTTGTTAGTATCAGGATGGGTGACCATCGGGGCTATCGCGGCTTTTCCCGGTCTCACTCGAACTGGGTGAGTTTAATATGAGAAGGCAGGTAGCTCGTACGAGTAGCTTGACGGAAGGTAAAAATTCGTCACTAAAGGCCTTACAGTTATACAGGGACCTGAAAAAATACAAAATGATACCTATTTGCTGATCTAAGGATAGGTGTTTTCTGGTCTTGTACATTTTCGAAGCTAAAAAAGGGGTTTGGAAATTCATTCGTAATGCGTGACCGGCGAGTCTTTTATCTAACCCTGTCACCCGTCTCCCGACAATACCCTGTAATTATATTGAATGATTTCTTCGGTACAATCGAGAAATTGATTTATAACTATATTTAATTCCGGGCCGGGACCTACCGGGAATTGTTTATCAAAAAACGCCATCCTATATAAACAAAGTAAAATAAATCTATAAATATATCTAAAGCAGGATACAAAAATCTCACTTTTAATCCTTTCTGTAACACTTTTTGATGTTTCTATAACGGCCTAAACGTCTGTATTGTTACACTTTACATACTCTTCTATGCCATCAGTTTTGAAGGAAGCTAATTCTTCCATCGGAACCACTACCAAATTGACCTAATACACTCTTTTTACTCCCTCAGTTACCTGGATATACCTACATAGCAGACGCCTTGCCTAGAAGTAGTAGATAATACTCGTATAGGTATTAGTATAGGTTCAGTAATGATTTCGTTCAATTCTAGTTCAATTTCAATGTGATCACTTACATCATTAATCATAATCTGATGGAGAGCTACGGGGGTGATCCTCACATAGCGTGAGCATGCGTTCAACATTACCCTACGTGTGTTCACTATGGGTATAATTTTATTAATTATCGGGTATTCCTTCGTATGTTTTTTAGTATTTCTTTGTATGTTTATTTTAGGACTTGTATGTTGCAGGTGTTTAAGTAAAAGCTAAAGTAATAGATTTAATATTTGAAGCAATAAGTACAGGAAAGATGATAATTATATTATTTAATTGAAATGAATCTCTGAATTGAAATCTAAATTCATATTCAAAATTAGATCTCTAGTATATACGACCAGAACGGTAATGACCTTACCCTCAAAAACTAACTACCTAGCTACTAGCTACTATTAGTGGGGATGAACTGTACAGGATTAATTTAACCAATCACATGAAATAAGTAAGCAAAACAATTAAACGAATGCTCATCCCAAAAATATGTCTGACTCAACTCAAAAATCTCGAAATGCATCTATGAAATGCATCTATATGCATCTCTAATTTGACATCTCTGACAGTTTGACACATACGCAAGTAGGGTCCTGAAATGTGTCCTCAGTTTAGTCCTTCACTATTAGGCGTATCCACGTCATTTACAATTTTGACGTGCACCACACGACCCAAGACGAGTTCAAAGCGCCGCGCTTTTGGGGATCTTGGATGGGGTAGCCTGGGTTTTTATCGTTACTAATAGCGTCTTGTTTGAGTGTTTCATAAGTAGATGATGTCCAGATGTTCAATATTGCTTCAGTGAGTAATAGCCTTGCTAATGGTTTGATTCGGGAGAAATTGGAGGGAAAACCTCTGGTTCCAGATGGTCCCTTTGAGGATCTTGGGTCCGAAGAAAAGGAAGCCTTATGAAGCCCCTATTGACGGCCCTGCCTATTGCCTGTAGTACCTTCAAGAAGGTATAACCATAGCCACTCTATACCTGACGTGTATATGTTTTGAAACTTGATAGGTTTGATTGGAGTGCTTTTTTTTCTTGATGGTAATTGCAGAAAATTAATTTAATCATTTCATCGGCAACTTCTGGCAGTCTCACCAACCAAGCTAACTAGGCTGGCAGAAATTGGAGGGAAAACCTCTGGTTCCTCATGGTCCCTTTGAGGATCTTGGGTCCGAAGAAAAGGAACCCTTATGAAGCCCTTATTGACGGCCCTGCCTATTGCCTGTAGTACCTTCGAGAAGGTATAACCATAGCCACTCTGTACCTGACGTGTATATGTTTTGGAATTTGATAGGTTTGATTGGAGTGCTTTTTTTTCTTGATGGTAATTGCAGAAAATTAATTTAATCATTTCATCGGCAACTTCTGGCAGTCTACAGGGTGTTTACAGAGTTACAGGTAGTTACAGGGTGTTCGGAAATTGTGGATAATGAATACATTATAGGTAGATTCCGTCCGTCATCCTTCTTTTACTGCACCTTTTCTCAATCTTATTTGGGGTCGTTGTTACCCTCCTTTATCCTACCCCTCCATACCCTCCTATCTAATGATTCCTTCCTTCTCTATTCTCTATTCTTTCTCTCTCTCCTCAACCTTATCTCTCCATCTCAGTTTCGGTCTCCCTCTCTTTCTGTTCCCCTCTATAACTATTTTCTCTGGTCTTTTCCCTATATAATAACTTTGTACTCCGTGAGCCATTTTAACGGTGATTATCTTGGTGAAGTATTTGGTTCTGGTGAAGAATTTCCATGAGCATATTTTTAAATTCCGTGTAGGTCCAATCCAGTGTGGTGTCAGCAATAAGAACATGATGGCTGCAACTTGACAAGTTTCCACTTCTCTCCAATGATTGATCATTTTTCCGGAAAAATCATTTTGAATATTTCCATCTTCCCACTTCCTACAAAGTACGTCAGTGATGGTATTTTCGTTTGTTTTTGAACACACCAGAAAAAGAACAAAAAAAAATGTAATTTCTGTGAAAATTGTTTTTTTTTTTTTCGAAAGTTGTTCTGTTCCGTTGTTGCTTCTGGTGCGAAGGGTTGGTATGTGTCTATTTGGCTGTCAACTAGGAAATAACTTTGACAAGTATTAATGGAAGGCGAACACAGTAGTAGTAGGGGAGCCTTTGACTACTGCATCAGAATGTGCTGGGAAAAGTTGCTCTGGAGATTTTTACTTTCTATTAAATTTGTTTTAGTGTCTTTCTTAGTTTTATTCTTATTTCTGTTATGCCAGCATCTATAGATTCTACTATAGCCTTTCGTCAATTGCTGTCGATTCAGTCGATTGACATCGCCTGCGACAAGTCCACGCTATGATATCTCTTTCGTTAGCAGTTTCTTTTTTTTCCCTTTTTTCCAAGGTACATATTCAAAAGGATTTTTATACAGCATCTACATCTTTCGTCGATTGGCATCACCTGAAACAAGTCCACAATATGATATATCTGAAAAGTTTCCATTTGTCATAAAAGTTTTCCATGTTATTGTTGTTCCTGTTTCAAATATCTCTAGAGCTTTACCGAAGACATGATTGCCACTTCTACCCACATAGAAGGATTAGTGTGTTTGGTTTAGTAGGTCGTCTTCATCGTCTTGTGCTTTTAGTTCCTGCCAAGAAGATTTTGTGCAAGATACTGCCATTGATGTGTTTGTCTTTTGAATCTTTTGATCTCTTGAAGATTTGATGGCTCATTGACTCAATGACTCATATACATCAGGGACATTTTCGTCTTTCATTCATATTTCTATCATTTCGTTGATAGTCTTGTGATCGGTGTGGTCTAGCAAAGGGTTTGACTTCTTAATGGAGATTTTCAATTTGTTCCGAAATTCCTTTTGTATCCGTATTGATCGGATGTTCCAGTTTGTTTTCGACTACTCCATTCAAATTATGTGGATGTGACTATATTTTGTACCACTTTTGAACTACCTATAGGTATATTGTACCACTTTTGAACTTTTTTTGTAATACTTTTGTATTATCTGTGCCACTTTTTGGATTCCAAACCATACTGATAAAGGAGACAAAAAGATACCAAAACAACTATTTTTTGTTAAAATTGAAAGAACAAGCTTACCCCTTCCGAAACGAAACAAAACCCACATAAATCAACTCCAGGAGGGAAGTCCCAGAAAAAAATACGGGAATAAAGAAGAAGAAGAAGAAGACGAGAAAGAAGAAGAAGAAGAAAGCATATGAAGAAAACAATAACGAATCTTAAGCCAAGATAATCTTGGGCAAAAAGATTTCATGTCGAACCTCATACTCGATATATCACACGCAAACACTGTGACGAGATTGGGTACATGATTCCAATTAGTAGTGAAATTAGAACAGTTTATGTCCACAGAGGAATATTTATTGCAGGATATGCACGCAGCCCTCCCCGCTACCGCCAAAGAAGAAATAATTGTCCCGTATGTAATACAAAGAGAAAACATGTTGTATCTCTTGTGAACAAGGGAAGGCGCGAGGGTGGCAGTTGGGCTCTGGAAATGAATTATAGCTCTGAGATTGACTTTAGAGTCCTCTTTAAGTTCTTGTGGAATTGTTTTGGTGGTTGTTGAGGTTTTCATTGAGATTCTCAGCCTGATGGATGGGTTTCTTTTTTGGATGTATGAGAATTCCTTTTCTTCTCCTTTTTCTCCTCCTTCTTCTTCTTCCCTTTCCCTTCCTTTTCTTGTTCCTCCATTTCCGCGTCTTCTTTGCCAGACAGTTTAAGACGGCCGTAGAAATTTGGATGGTAAGCAATTCTTAAACGGATCTGGTCTATTTGTTGGTGGATGTGACAAGTTCACTTTTTAGTTTTTGATTGAGCAGAGGGCATTATTCCTAATCCCTATTTTCCCCAGGATTGTTTTTCAAAAAATATACCAAATGTTCTTCGTATCTATTTCGTAATTATTGTGAATGTGTCGTCAATGTTGAATTTGACTTATTTGACTCTATCAAGAATTGCGTTTAGGATATGAACAATGTATCAATTATTTATTTAGTACAACCTTTTTTATGTACAACTTAATTCTTTATGTGCATTTGTACGTACATGTTTGTAATTTGGCTGCATCAGGCGTATTTTGTACTTAGTATATTTTAGAGGATACACATATTTACACGGTTTATAATGTTCAACTGACTGACGAGTATAAAAATTGGCCTCACCAGCCTAGCTTAACATTTGAGAATTTTGAATTATAACATCGTATGTGTTTAGCTAAATATACATACGTATGTGTTTCGATATAATATATGAAGAGGAATTTCGTGATAAATTAAATATTTCATCCACCTCTCTCTTTGTAATGGTTTATAATGTTCAACTGACTGACGAGTATAAAAATTGGCCTCACCAGCCTAGCTTAACATTTGAGAATTTTGAAATATAACATCGTATATATTATGAGTTTAGGTAAATATACATACGTATGTGTTTCGATATAATATATGAAGAGGAATTTCGTGATAAATTAAATATTTCATCCACCTCTCTCTTTGTAAAAACGTTGTCAGCCAAGAATGAATAATTCTGGTTGGAAACACATTTTGTAAACACGCTCCGCCGAATTGTTTCTTGATATCACCTGTACGCTGAGAGTTGAAATTAAGATCGTAATTAATGTACGAGTGAATACTCATTGTCTTTCAGTACATAGTCATTTATATGCAGTAGAGTATATCGGTTACCTATAATCTATGTAATATGTGTGTGTACAAAATGTTTGTTAAACGTATGCATCTAATTCTAATGTATGTACAATATTTTACATACAATATGTTTTGTCTGATGAAGTGATGACCTAAGTGATATCTTTATCTTTTATTTCAATTATTTTTAATACTATTATTAGATTTATTACCAATCAGCAAGTCGTCTTCTTTATTTCTTTCCAATATAATGTTTTGATAATATTTTCAACTGAGATTTAAAAAGGGCACCTGAGATTCAAAACCTGAAATTTCAACGGACACAGAAAAAAATTACTGAATAAATACAAACTTACCTAAATACCCAACCAAATACTATCGAATTTCTTGATTGACACCAATTACAATACCTTCTATTACCATAGGGATGTATGAAAAATGAAACACATAAAAAGTCAATGAAGAAAATTTATGGCCAGATTAAAACAAACTAAGAGTAAAAGTAACAACTCTCATAAACAAATTGCAAATCGGATTAAAATCAAAGGAGCACAAAAGGAACAAACATGTATGAAGAAAATGAAGACAGAAAAATGATAGAAGAAAATGAAGACAAAGAAAAAGGGCTAGTAATTCGTGTAACCTTAGTAGATAGATTTTACGTAGAACGGATTAAATTGGTTACTATACAAGACATAATTTTCCAATGTCACAAATGAAGACATACCGAAAAACATAAAAACTAGACAAAGTTAATCGGATTAAATTGGTTACTATACAAGACATAATTTTCCAATGTCACAAATGAAGACATACCGAAAAACATGAAAACTAGACAAAGTTATCCAAATAGTAAAAACTAACGTCTAAATAAAGTCCTATTCAATAAAACTGAAGATAATTAGCATAATCCTGATTTAGTACTAGTTGTGTCAACAGCTTCCTTCAACATTCCCACAAGATGTAGAAATTCACACCTATTGCATTCAGGAGAAGGATAAGGAAAGTAAAAGGAAACTGATCTTTGACTGCTTTGAAGAGAAAGAAAATATTGTGGATAAGATAAAAGGAAAATCTCATAATTAAATGCATAACAGTTTGATTTCCTATAGTATCTTGTATCTGTTAGAGGCATCTTGTTGAGAAGAGTTTATTCATGAACCATCTGATCTGATAGAAACGTCAACAATTCCAAGGGATCAGAGATAATCTCCTTGTGTGCAAAGAGGTATTGCAATTGCACGATGGACATATTACCCAATTTTATTAAATAAAACACCTCCATGATCTACGTACATTCTACAAATCTACACCATACTTATTTAACTACAGACATTCAGCAATACTAATAACACGTCGGTTTTCAAGTTTCCAAAGCCATACTGCTCACATCCTACTCATATCTGCTTTTGAAACACATCAAAACATCGAAGATAGTGACTGGAAATCTACACTTGCTTACAATCTATAGCAACATATACTATCTATAGCAAACTCTGTGTAGGATATAGGTAAGATGTTTGTATTACCGTATGAATGGAGAAGGAAACTTTCATCAGCATAGTCTTCATTAGTGTTAGTGGCATCTTGTTGAGAAGAGTTTATTCATGAACCATCTGATCTGATAGAAACGTCAACAATTCCAAGGGATCAGATAATCTCCTTGTGTGCAAAGAGGTATTGCAATTGCACGATGTACATATTACCCAATTTTATTAAATAAAACACCTCCATGATCTACGTACATTCTACAAATCTACACCATACAAATCTACACTACACACTACTACAAATCTACACTACACTAACTAAGAACCCTAGTCAACTATAAAATAAGGTAAGCCATTATCTAATTTGGGTGTTTAATATGAATCTAATTAATAATAATACACCATACTTCTTATTTAACTACAGACATTCAGCAATACTAATAACACGTCGGTTTTCAAGTTTCCAAAGCCATACTGCTCACATGCTCACATCCTACTCATATCTGCTTTTGAAACACATCGAAACGTGGAAGATAGTGACTGGAAATCTACACTTGCTTACAATCTATAGCAAACTCTGTGTAGGATATAGGTAAGATGTTTGTATTACCGTATGAATGGAGAAGGAAACTTTCATCAGCATAGTCTTCATGCATAACAGTCACATCATCAATCATACGGCTAGCAGTTGCATACAGAATGTGTCTAAAAGCTGCACCGTGCGTTGCGTTGAAGGAAATTTGTGTATGAAGTGGAGTAGAATAGGTAAAACTAGAAATAACAAATATTTTTCATAGTGTTTTTCAGTTCTATTGATTATGAATTTGAAGTATGTAAATAATTTTCCAAAAGAAATTGCATATTTAGCTCCTCGAATTGCGTCTATTTTGTGGTTAATCAAATTCACACCTTTAAAATCGAAGGAAATTTGTGTATGAAGTGGAGTAGAATAGGTAAAACTAGAATTAACAAATATTTTTCATAGTGTTTTTCAGTTCTATTGATTATGAATTTGAAGTACTTATGTAAATAATTTTCCAAAAGAAATTGCATATTTAGCTCCTCGAATTGCGTCTATTTTGTGGTTAATCAAATTCACACACCTTTAAAATATTTTCCTTAATTTCTGCATCTTTTATATTATCTTCCGAAAACCCCTGCGAGGTTCACATTTAGATCTCAAAATTTAATGTTAATGTTTCCATTTTGTGAACAATTTGGCTGTCTACCTCTATTTCAATGCCACCCACAGTATTACCATCTTCTTACAAACCTAGAAACTTTAAAATATTTTTCCTTAATTTCTGCATCTTATATATATTATCTTCCGAAAATCCCTGCGAGGTTCACATTCAGATCTCAAAATTTAATGTTTCCATTTTGTGAACAATTTGGCTGTCTACCTCTATTTCAATGCCACCCACAGTATTACCATCTTCTTACAAACCTAGAAACTTATTATCACTCTGTATTCGAACATTATCTTGGGAGAGGTTTCCAAGCTCTTCGCCACACATTCAATATCTGCTCTTACACTTGTCAATTCTTTTCCATTCATATTCAATTTCATTCACAGTTCTTCCCGAAATGAACGCTTTGAGAATTGCTTTTATATTCATGTAAGTTTCGAATGTTTTTCCTCTTTTCAAGCGTCTCCCTCGTGCTTTTCAATGTTTATCTTCTCACCTTTTGTACTTTTGTGTTAAAGTTCATTGATTTGATGCATAAAAGGATTAGTGTGTTTGGTTTAGTAGGTCGTCTTCATCGTCTTGTGCTTTTAGTTCCTGCCAAGAAGATTTTGTGGAAGATACTGCCTTGAAGATTCGTTGGCTCATTGGCTCATGTACATCAGGGACATTTTTGTCTTTTATCCATGTTTCTATCATTTCGTTGACAGTCTTCTGATCGGTGTGATCTAGCAAAGGGTTTGACTTCAATGGAGATTTTCATATTGTTAAGAGGTTTCTTCTGGGTCCGTAATCCTTATGGAATATGGATCAGATGACCAATTGTGGACCATTTTCAACTATAATTGTATCACTTTTTTTTTCAAAATCATACTGAAGGAGACAAAAGATGCCAGAACTACCAATTTATTAAATTTAAATAACAAAGCTCACCCCTTCCGAAACCCACATAAATCAACTTCGGGAGGGAAGTCCCAGAAAAAAAAATACGGGAATAAAGAAAGAGAACACGAGAAAGAAGAAGAAAGAAGAAGAAAAAAAAGAAGAAGAACTGAACTGAACTGAACTGAACAAGGTTATTATATTTTTAACAAAAACAAATTATATAAAAATAATCCCTAAGCTAATAACTAACAACTAATAAGAAGAAGAAGAAGAAGAAGAAGAAGAAGAAGAAGAAGAAAAAAGAAGAAGAAAAGGAAAGCAGATGAAGAAAACAATAACGAAGTCAAGATAATCTCGAGCAAAGATATTCCATGTCGAACCTCATACTCGATATATCACACGCAAACACTGTGACGAGATTGGGTACATGATTCCAATTAGTAGTGAAATTAGAACAGTTTATGTCCACAGAGGAATATTTATTGCAGGATATGCACGCAGCCCTCCCCGCCTCAGCCTACCGCCAAAGAAGAAATAATTGTCCCGTATGTAATACAAAGAGAAAACATGTTGTATCTCTTGTAAACAAGGGAAGGCGCGAGGATGGCAGTTGGGCTCTTGAAATGAATTATAGCTCTGAGATTGACTTTAGAGTCCTCTTTGGGTTCTTGTGGAATTGTTTTGGTGGTTGTTGAGGTTTTCATTGAGATTCTCAGCCTGATGGATGGGTTTCTTTTTTGGATGTATGAGATCTGATGGTCTGGCATACTGTAAAAAGGACGGCCGTAGAAATTTGGATGGTAAGCAATTCATAAACGGATTTGGTCTATTTGTTGGTGGATGTGACAAGTTCATTTTTTAGTTTTTGATTGAGCAGAGGGCATTATTCCTAATCCCTATTTTCCCCAGGATTGTTTTTCAAAAAATATACCAAATGTTCTTCTCGAAAGATATCCAATAAAACTTTAACAAAATGACTTTCTTTTCAGTGACAGGGTTCTTCTGGAGGATCTCTACCACCCAACCACTAAAAAAAGTGTTGCTCAACATTCCATGCAACATCTTGAACTGTATCACCAGACAGACAATTGAGGCAGGTCAAACCACAGGTTGACAGACTATCACACATAAGTATAGAGTAATTATGTATGAAAAGTACACACAATAATTATATTATCAAGCTATTTGAAGCATATAAGAGCAAATTAACATATAATCATTATTATTCATGGCAGGATTTTTAATACACAATATCACGGAGTGACGACAAGACGTCGACTGAATCCACTGAATGTACAGGGTGTCCACTAAATCCACTGAATGTACAAGGTGTCCACTAAATTGAACACATCAACTGAAAATCCCCGTCAGAAAATCAGAGGGATATTTATCTAAAAGAGGAGGGAAATTTAGTGGTTCCTATCTTTCTATTGTTTTTTTTTTTTCTTTTTTTTTTTAACAAAATTCACTCATTCGGACACTGATCAGCTGATCTCTCATCTCCAGAACCCCAGCATGTAGATCTAGAAAGCTGAAATCGTCGGTACACAGTACACACACTTTCTGAAGAATAAGTGTTACGTTTTTATTTCGTAGCGATGGAAATGCTTCATTAGACTCGTGTGGTCTGTGTCATAGCATGCCCATCCCGTCGTTTGATCCACATGAGATGGGCGATAAGAGATATACTGGAACTTGATAGCACACTGTATAAACTGGAGCTCCGAACAGTTTTTAAGGTGGATAAATGAATACAAAGACCACGGAATAAGCATGTCTAATGACATTCAAAGCGAAGACAACTTGGACAGGTATGCTATGACTTCATTATGAAATGAATATTAATATACATAGTTATGTATATTATACATATTATAGTTATATTATAGTCATACATATTTGTGGTGTATATTATACAGGAATCACATGTTTTTATTTTTTAAGGGGTTTGATAGAGAGAACCGAAACTGCTGAGGTATCGTCCTGAAAGCGAAGAGAGAAGACAGGATAGGAGAAAGCCAGCCGCTCCGAGAACGAACCTTATCAGGGATAAAAATCCGCCCCGGGTGGGATTCTAACCGCAAGCTAACGCCTTCACCTTCTTTCATTTCTTCTTCTCTAAAGTGACCCAGTATAATCTACATAGGTACACAAACTAGAATGCAAATTCGATGAGTCTCTCCAAACACACATGGAAGATTAATTTGCCTACATTATAATTAATACATAATAATTAAATAAACGTATAACTATCTATTAATACCCTTTCGTCTTTTCGGCTGGAGACTTCACTGGCGCATTAAATCGTATGCGCCGAGCGCCGTGTGTTAATGGAGCATGAAAGACGCACATTAAAACAATTATGCGAATCTTATCGAGACGCCAGGAAAGTTGGATGCAGTGGAAATTATGCAGCCTCCTTGGCTGAATCAGACGCCGGAGATCCTGGGTTCGATTCCCCCGTGGTCAAATCTGACTTGTATACGGGAGGTTCTGGCTTCGATTCCCCCGTGGTCAAATCTGACTTGTATACGGGAGGTTCTGGCTTCGAATCCGCGTAGAGTGGAAATGCTTCAGCTCTATGTTTCGAATATTTTTTTTTTTTTTTTAAGATGAGTGTTCCACCGCCGTTTTTATTTCGTAGCAATGGAACAACTGCTACATTAGACGCTTGTGGCCTAGCTTAAACCGAAAAGTATGTAGGTAACTAAGAATTTGCATATAAAAAAAATAATAATAATAAAAAACACACACACACACACACTGAAGTACTAAATACTTTATTTAATTTATTATTATTTATTTATTTTACATATTTTTAATTATTTTAGATTATTATTACATTTTTATCAGTACTGAATTATTTTGGACCGCATCCCAGAATTATCGTTAATAAATCACATTGTGATCCGCAATGGATTTCAGATTAATTTCGGAAGATAACGAAAACATTAATTTAATGACTGCATCATGAGTTTTGTTTAATTTTTCATTAATTTTCATGTTAGGAATTATGTTGTTTTCATGTGAGAGGAATTATGACATATTCTAATCTCTGTACATTTCTTCCGTGAAAGTAAAATATGAAGTTTTTGTGCTTCATGAAATGTTTTTACAGATTAATGTTTCAGTGGAAATGCTTCAGCTCTATGTTTCGAATAAAATATGTGAAACCAGGTGCACTGAAAGACATTGGGTGAAAAAAAAGAGCGCAAAAATAGGAGGAGTAGAAAGAGATCGGGGGAGGAATAAGAAGGGGATGGAGAGAGAGAGAGAGGAAGGGCAGAAAGAAAGAGAAGGGAGCGGGTAGAGAGAGGAATGAGACATGAGGGAAAAAGAAAGAGTGAGTGGTGAGGGGCAGAGAGAGAGAAGTAGGGAGGGGAAGGAGAAAGAGAACGAGGAGGGAGAGAAAGGGGAAGTTTCAAGTTCATGTCATTGTAAATATTTGGCTCATTTATATCTGTCGAAATCTCTTGCAATGTTATCTGAATGAATACTGGTAAGGAGGGGAGAGGAAAAAGAGTGAGAGAGAGAGAGAGAGATGAAGGTACCTATGTATACTCACTCATATTAGTCCTACATAATAGCTACATAATATACATAGTCCTACATAATAGCTACATAATATACCTAGTCCTACATAATAGCTACATAATATACATAGTCCTACATAATAGCTACATAATATACATAGTCCTACATAATAATAGGTACATAGTAGGTACTAGATCTCGAAACCATAGGCTCAGAAGAGAAGTCTCAGAGAACCACTCACCAGAACTGCTTTGTTTACTGGCCATTATAATATTCAAGCCTCTGGCTATTAATATTCAAATATTCATACTGTAGGCGACACTCTGTGTTAACCTGCAGTGGGCGTGGTGAATAAACCGACCGCGTGTGGACTTGGTAGCTTGGTGCCTAATCCTAATAGATAGGTCGTAGGTACCTACTAAATATTAAACACATAGGTTATGTCCATATGACAATGTAGGTACATTATTTGTAGAATGTAATTTTTACTTTCCTTATCCTATAGGAAGGAAAGTAATGTAATCGGGTCAAAATTTCGATGGTCAGTTTTTAGTGCCAAAACACGTTTTGGGGTCCCTAGAGCCTAAATCCAAAGTTTCAGCCATTGGTCCGTGGGTGTGTCTGTGTGTCTGTCTGTCTGTCTGTCTGTCTGTCTAATAATAATAATAATAATAATAATAATAATAATAATAATAATAATAATAATAATAATAATAATAATAATAATAATAATAATAATAATAATAATAATAATAATAATAATAATAATAATAATAATAATAATAATAATAATAATAATAATAATAATAATAATAATAATAATAATAATAATAATAGGTAATAATAAAAAACACACACACACACACACACACACTGAAGTACTAAATACTTTATTTATTTATTTTACATATTTTTCATTATTTTAGATTATTATTACATTTTTATATGATTTTAATTATTTTGGACCGCATCCCAGAATCATCATTAATAAATCACATTGTGATCCGCAATGGATTTCAGATTAATTTCGAAGATAACGAAAACATTAGTTTAATGACTGCATCATGAGTTTTGTTTAATTTTTCATTAATTTTCATGTTAGGAATTATGTTGTTTTCATGTGAGAGGAATTATGACATATTCTAATCTCTGTACATTTCTTCCGTGAAAGTAAAATATGAAGTTTTTGTGCTTCATGAAATGTTTTTTTACAGATAATGTTTCATTCATGTTTCCCGCATTGGATATATTTATTTATTTTATTGTTAAGATTGCTTAATATCTGTTTTGTCCTTGGAATGCCATGATTTTGCAGTTTGCTTTAAATGAATGACAATTTCACAATAGAATAGCTATAGCTACCTACCTACATTACCAGCTTTACTAAAATTTTACATTCATAGTTTCATACCAACTTGCGTATGGGCTTCTGGAAGAAAGATGATCTCTGAATGAATGAATTATTACCATAGACCTGAGCTATTCCTCCTCAATCGACACAATCTTTAGCTCTTTTGCTAAAGATTTAGGCGAGGAGGATTCAGCTCCAAGTTTATTGTGCCAGCGACTGACTTGTTCTAAGAAATGAAATAAATAAAATCCTATCCTATCCTATCCTACTCGAAAAAATATCTAATGACCACCCTTCTTTCTGTGTCCGCAGGTACGGTGAACGCCAACGGGGAGACCAAGCGGCAACGCACGTCCTACACGCGCTACCAGACGCTCGAGCTCGAGAAGGAGTTCCACTTCAACCGCTATCTGACGCGACGGCGGAGGATAGAGATCGCGCACGCCCTCTGCCTCACGGAGCGACAGATCAAGATCTGGTTCCAGAACCGACGCATGAAGTGGAAAAAGGAGCACAAGATGGCGTCGATGAACGTCATTCCTTACCATTACCATATGTCGCAACCGTACGGAAATCCGTATCAATTCACGCATTTGGCCACCTGAGATACGTACTATTAAATTTAGACGATTTTATTTTTGGTACATCCGATGACGGGACGCCAATGTCCGCCAGATAGATGTGAGAATTTGACCTTTCTTCGGTGCACGGGACTCACGGGAGTAATTTTGGAATTTGATGGAAATTTATGGGCATTTTCCAAGGGTCAGAGCTTTGTCCAGAAGTCTTGTGGGCTTTTTAGGGTCAAAAATGCCAAGTTTACCAAATGGCCCCCGATAGGTACGTAGAAGGTTTTGAAATTGATTTAAATTTACGGTCATTTCCCAGGGAGCAGAGCTTTGTCCACAGGTCTTGTGGTCTTTTTAGGGCCAAAAATTCCTCGCCAAATCGGTCCTGATACGTTCTGAGCTCATGGTAGTGCGCCAGGTCAAGTTCTGTTTTATAACCCACCTTTCTCTCAGATCTCGAGGTGTTTTCTTTCAATTTGTGATCTTGAAGGTAATAATAAAATTGGAAAAAAGATCTGTTCATGTGAATTGAATTTAATAAAATCAATTTTGGATCCCAGCTTAGCAGACATATTTCATGGGAAATCTGCACGGTAAAAACTACAAAATCATTATATATATAGGTAAATTTTTTTATGTACCAAATATAAAATTGCTAAATTTAATAGTGCCAAAATTCACAAACAAATGTGAACTCCTGAAAATTCCTAAGAAAATGTATATTAGACGTTTAGAATCAAATTATATTTTTAAATTTTACCCTGGGTAAGGCGGGGTGACTTTAGCTCACACGATGTCATTAGTTGAAAATATTATTGTTCAATTTCCTCTAGTTTTTGTTTAATTATTACCGCACCTTCGGTCCATTTTCTATTCTTTGCCCACTAGTTCTTTATGTAAAGATGTGCCAAGGCATGATTAACTTTCCCACCAGAGCAAAGTTACCGCGTCTTACCGTATGTTGTGAAAGACAGAAAGCACTTTGTAACTTCCAATGGAAACCTAAAGATGAAAACCTCCAAATTGATCTCTTCAATTAGTTTTTATTAATATTTATTCAAAATTCAAATTATTATTTTTTTTTTATTATTATTTTTTTTTTTTAACTTTCCACCCACCAGAATCCCAACCTCTACACCCAGTACCAGACACAGGGCAAAAGTTGCACCGGTCGGTATCAGGTCAGACCGATTACTTCGCCACATGGGGCGTACCACGGAGATTTACGTTACCACTGGACCAACCGTGCCCCCCTTAAATATGTGAAACGAGGTGCACTGAAAGACATTGGGTGAAAAAAAGAGGACGAAATGGGAGGAGGAGGAGAAAGAGAGCGAAGGGGGAGAAATAAGAAGGAGATGGAGAGAAGAGAGAAAGGAAGGGCAGAAAGAGAGAGAAGGGAGCGGGTAGAGAGAGGAATGAATGAGACATGAGGGAAAAAGAAAGAGTGAATGGTGAGGGGCAGAGAGAGAGAAGTAGAGAGGGGAAGGAGAAAGAGAACGAAGAGGGAGAGAAAGGGAAGTTTCAAGTTCATGTCATTGTAAATATTTGGCTCATTTATATCTGTCGAAATCTCTTGCAATGTTATCTGAATGAATACTGGTAAGGAGGGGAGAGGAAAAAGAGTGAGAGAGGGAGAGAAAGAGAGATGAAGGTACCTATACTCACTCATATACATAGATAAATTCAATGCCTCGACTGGCATCGAACCTGCGCCCTCCTGTTTACCAAGCGAGCGTCTTGAGCACTATGCCACCGAGGCACTATACGTAGGGATGACGAGGTACTCGTATACAAAATCTCCAATTAATTAGACTTACTTTATCATGGACACTCGTTGCTATCTTGAAAGCGCAGAAGAGGTTAGGTTGTAGAACAGCCGTGGTAGACAGTAATAGTACACAGAAAAAAGACGGAAGAACACGCGAAGACCGAAGGTTACGAAAACGAAACGTTACACAGATATTACAATTAAAAATTTATATAGGTACCGAATTTGTCACAAAAACGTTAAAACATTTAAAATCCCTAATTTTCGAACACTTTGTTCATAGTTCGTGGGTGTCGTTTTCAGCTCGTTGTTCTACAACCTAACCTCTTCTGGGCTTTCAATATAGCAACGAGTGTCCACGATAAAGTAAGTCTAATTAATGTGGTCAATACATTGCAATTAACTATACATAGTCCTACATAATAGCTACATAATATACCTAGTCCTACATAATAGCTACATAATATACATAGTCCTACATAATAGGTACAAGGTACATAGTACTAGATCTCGAAACCATAGGCTCAGAAGAGAAGTCTCAGAGAACCACTCACCAGAACTGCTTTGTTTACTGGCCATTATAATATTCAAGCCTCTGGCTATTCTTATTCATACTGTAGGCGACACTCTGTGTTAACCTGCAGTGGGCGTGGTAAATAAACCGACCGCGTGTGGACTTGGTAGCTTGGTGCCTAATCCTAATAGATAGGTCGTAGGTACCTACTAAATATTAAACACATAGGTTATGTCCATATGACAATGTAGGTACATTATTTGTAGAATGTAATTTTTACTTTCCTTATCCTATAGGAAGGAAAGTAATGTAATCGGGTCAAAATTTCGATGGTCAGTTTTTAGTGCCAAAACACGTTTTGGGGTCCCTAGAGCCTAAATCCAAAGTTTCAGCCATTGGTCCGTGGGTGTGTCTGTGTGTCTGTCTGTCTGTCTGTCGGATGCAATACAAAACGTTTGGTTAAAATAGGTGCTGCGGTTGGTGGTATTTTGACCGCTTTTTGGCGGGTTTCGACCGCTTTTTGGCGGTTTTCAGCTATATCGACTAAAGGGTTGGAGATATTGTAAATGTTACAACAGAACACCCAAATAAGCACCATTCAATAGGATAAGGAAAGTCGTGTGATGTTCACACCAGATTTTTTTACTAGCTTAAACCGAAAAGTATGTAGGTAACTAAGAATTTGCATATAAAAAAAATAATAATAATAAAAAACACACACACACACACACTGAAGTACTAAATACTTTATTTAATTTATTATTATTTATTTATTTTACATATTTTTAATTATTTTAGATTATTATTACATTTTTATATGATTTTAATTATTTTGGACCGCATCCCAGAATTATCGTTAATAAATCACATTGTGATCCGCAATGGATTTCAGATTAATTTCGGAAGATAACGAAAACATTAATTTAATGACTGCATCATGAGTTTTGTTTAATTTTTCATTAATTTTCATGTTAGGAATTATGTTGTTTTCATGTGAGAGGAATTATGACATATTCTAATCTCTGTACATTTCTTCCGTGAAAGTAAAATATGAAGTTTTTGTGCTTCATGAAATGTTTTTACAGATTAATGTTTCATTCATGTTTCCCGCAGTGGATATATTTATTTATTTTTATTGTTAAGATTTCTTAATATCTGTTTTATCCTTGGAATGCCATGATTTTGCAGTTTTCTTTAAATGAATGACAATTTCACAATAGAATAGCTACCTACCTACATTACCAGCTTTATTAAAATTTTACATTCATAGTTTCATACCAACTTGCGTATGGACTTCTGGAAGAAAGATGATCTCTGAATGAATGAATTATTACCATAGACCTGAGCTATTCCTCCTCAATCGACACAATCTTTAGATCTTTTGCTAAAGTTTTAGGCGAGAAGGATTCAGCTCTAAGTTTATTGAGCTAGTGAGTGACTTGTTCTAAGACATGAAATAAATAAAATCCTATCCTATCCTACTCGAAAAAATATCTAATGACCACCCTTCTTTCTGTGTCCGCAGGTACGGTGAACGCCAACGGGGAGACCAAGCGGCAACGCACGTCCTACACGCGCTACCAGACGCTCGAGCTCGAGAAGGAGTTCCACTTCAACCGCTATCTGACGCGACGGCGGAGGATAGAGATCGCGCACGCCCTCTGCCTCACGGAGCGACAGATCAAGATCTGGTTCCAGAACCGACGCATGAAGTGGAAAAAGGAGCACAAAATGGCGTCGATGAACGTCATTCCTTACCATTACCATATGTCGCAACCGTACGGAAATCCGTATCAATTCACGCATTTGGCCACCTGAGATACGTACTATTAAATTTAGACGATTTTATTTTTGGTACATCCGACGACGGGACGTCAATGTCCGCCAGGTAGATGTGAGAATTTGACCTCTCTTCGGTGCACGGGACTCACGGGAGTAATTTTGGAATTTGATGGAAATTTATGGGCATTTTCCAAGGGTCAGAGCTTTGTCCAGAAGTCTTGTGGGCTTTTTAGGGTCAAAAATGCCAAGTTTACCGAATGGCCCCCGATACGTAGGAGGTTTTGAAATTGATTTAAATTTACGGTCATTTTCAAGGGAACATTACTTTGTCCAAAGGTCTTGTGGTCTTTTTAGGTCCAAAAATGCCCCGCTAAATCGCTCCTGATACGTTCTGAGCTCATGGTAGTTCGCCAGGTCAAGTTCTGTTTTATAACCCACCTTTCTCTCAGATCTCGAGGTGTTTTCTTTCAATTTGTGATCTTGAAGGTAATAATAATCACCAGACAGTCAATTGAGGCAGGTCAAACCACAGGTTGACAGACTGTCACACATAAATATAGAGTAATTATGTATGAAAAGTACACACAATAATTATATTATCAAGCTATTTGAAGCATATAAGAGCAAATTAACATATAATCATTATTATTCATGGCAGGATTTTTAATACACAATATCACGGAGTGACGACAAGACGTCGACTGAATCCACTGAATGTACAGGGTGTCCACTAAATCCACTGAATGTACAAGGTGTCCACTAAATTGAATACATCAACTGAAAATCCCCGTCAGAAAATCATAGGGATATTTATCTAAAAGAGGAGGGAAATTTAGTGGTTCTTTTCTATTGTTTCTTTTAAAAACAAAATTCACTCATTCGGACACTGATCAGCTGATCTCTCATCTCCAGAACCCCAACATGTAGATCTAGAAAGCTGAAATCGTCGGTGCACAGTACACAAACTTTCTGAAGAATGGGTGTTGCGTTTTTATTTCGTAGCGATGGAAATGCTGCATTAGACTCGTGTGGTCTGTGTCATAGCATGCCCATCCCGCCGTATGCCCCACATCAGATGGGCGATAAAAGATATACTGGAACTTGATGGCACACTGTATAAACTGGAGCTCCGAACAGTTTTTAAGGTGGATAAATGAATACAATGACCACGGGATAAGCATGTCTAATGACATTCTAAGCGAAGACAACTTGGACAGGTATGCTATGACTTCATTATGAAATGAATATTAATATAGTTATATTATACATATTATAGTTATATTATAGTCATACATATTTGTGGTATATATCATACAGGAATCACATGTTTTTATTTTTTAAGGGGTTTGATAGAGAGAACCGAAACTGCTGAGGTATTATCGTCCCGAAAGCGAAGAGAGAAGACAGGATAGGAGAAAGTCAGCCGTTCCGAGAATGAACCTTCTCAGGGATAAAAATCCGCCCCGGGTGGGATTCTAACCGTAAGCTAACGCCTTCACCTTCTTTCATTTCTTCTCCTCTAAAGTGACCCAGTATAATCTACATAGGTACACAAACTGGAATGCAAATCTGATGAGTCTCTCCAAACACACATGGAAGATAAATTTGCCTACATTATAATTAATACATAATAATTAAATAAATGTATAACTATCTATTAATACCCTTTCGTCTCTTCGGCTGGAGACTTCACTGGCGCATTAAATCGTATGCGCCGAGCGCCGTGTGTTAATGGAGCATGAAAGACGCACATTAAAACAATTATGCGAATCTTATCAAGACGCCAGGAAAGTTGGATGCAGTGGAAATTATGCAGCCTCCTTGGCTGAATCAGACGCTGGAGGTCCTGGGTTCGATTCCGGGTAGAGTGGAAATGTAAATGCAGTTTCTTTGTGTTATTATGTCACAACTTTGGTGCTCACTGCAGCATTGTAGGATTTTCCCAATATCTCAATAAGTGCTCGGGTTCAAATCCCTCCAAACGTTCTTTTTTTTTTCATCTTTTTTATTATTATTATTATTATTTTCTTCATTTTGGGGCTTTTTTAAAATCAGTTTAATAGAAATAGAGGAAGTCCACCTTGCAATAATTAGGGTACGGAGCGACAAATCAAGATCTGGTTCCAGAACCGACGCATGAAGTGGAAAAAGGAGCACAAGATGGCGTCCATGAATGTCATTCCTTACCATTACCATATGTCGCAACCGTATGGAAACCCGTATCAATTCACGCATTTGGCCACCTGAGATACGTACTATTAAATTTAGACGATTTTATTTTTGGTACATCCGATGACGGGACGCCAATGTCCGCCAGATAGATGTGAGAATTTGACCTTTCTTCGGTGCACGGGACTCACGGGAGTAATTTTTGAATTTGATGGAAATTTATGGGTATTTTCCAAGGGTCAGAGCTTTGTCCAGAAGTCTTGTTAGCTTTTTAGGGTCAAAAATGCCAAGTTTACCAAATGGCCCCCGATAGGTACGTAGAAGGTTTTGAAATTGATTTAAATTTACGGTCATTTCCCAGGGAGCAGAGCTTTGTCCACAGGTCTTGTGGTCTTTTTAGGGCCAAAAATTCCTCGCCAAATCGGTCCTGATACGTTCTGAGCTCATGGTAGTGCGCCAGGTCAAGTTCTGTTTTATAACCCACCTTTCTCTCAGATCTCGAGGTGTTTTCTTTCAATTTGTGATCTTGAAGGTAATAATAAAATTGGAAAAAAGATCTGTTCATGTGAATTGAATTTAATAAAATCAATATTGGATCCCAGCTTTGCAGACATATTTCATGGGAAATCCGTACGGTAAAAACTACAAAATCATTATATAGGTAAATTTATTTATGTACCAAATATAAAATTGCTAAATTTAATAGTGCCAAAATTCACAAAAAAATGTGAACTCCTGAAAATTCCTAAGAAAATGTATATTAGACGTTTAGAATCAAATTATATTTTTAAATTTTACCCTGGGTAAGGCGTTTGGATCCCAGCTTAGCAGACATATTTCATGGGAAATCTGCACGGTAAAAACTACAAAATCATTATATATATAGGTAAATTTTTTTATGTACCAAATATAAAATTGCTAAATTTAATAGTGCCAAAATTCACAAACAAATGTGAACTCCTGAAAATTCCTAAGAAAATGTATATTAGACGTTTAGAATCAAATTATATTTTTAAATTTTACCCTGGGTAAGGCGGGGTGACTTTAGCTCACACGATGTCATTAGTTGAAAATATTATTGTTCAATTTCCTCTAGTTTTTGTTTAATTATTACCGCACCTTCGGTCCATTTTCTATTCTTTGCCCACTAGTTCTTTATGTAAAGATGTGCCAAGGCATGATTAACTTTCCCACCAGAGCAAAGTTACCGCGTCTTACCGTATGTTGTGAAAGACAGAAAGCACTTTGTAACTTCCAATGGAAACCTAAAGATGAAAACCTCCAAATTGATCTCTTCAATTAGTTTTTATTAATATTTATTCAAAATTCAAATTATTATTTTTTTTTTATTATTATTTTTTTTTTTTAACTTTCCATATTTATTACCTATGTGTGGACTTTGAAATAAAATTTAGCTTCTGATGAAAACTCAATCAATTTTTGGGTACCTAGACCCTAAGTTTCCAATTTCACTTTTGGAGTTCCGTCGGTAGAAGTGCTTTCGAGGTTTTTTGGTGTTTTTAAAATGATTTCATTTTTGAAATTTTGTTTTGATTGTTTTTAATCTCATTTTCCATTTTGTTTAAGTGCAATATATTTTTTGTTACTCTAAGTGGGTACCTACTACCTACATTCCTAAGTATGTACATAGGAAATCAAAGTCTGTAGGTAATATGTATACCTACTAATAACAGCATATTATATTTTTTAATTTGTTTCATATTGTTGTACCTAATTGATGTGTGTTTTACTTCTGATGTCTTTCTTGGTGAAAAAATAATGTAAAAATTCTTATTTTAGTAATTTTCAGTTTAGAATTCGAAACAAATTCGGAAATGAAACAGGGACAAAAGGTTTAAGAATTATATTGTACGTATTCAAGTACCTACAGTTATGTAGGTACCTATCTGGGTGGGTAGGTACAGGGAGGTACCTACATATGTATCAAAATATTTAAAATCTAATAAAAAAATATACCTATCGTACTTATCCTAAGATCTTATCTTGTGAAAGATGTTTGTATACGTAGGTACGAGACGAGCATATTATGAGTATCCAAATAAATAAATGAAATTATTAATAATTAAGTAATTAATTAATATCTATATTATTAGATATCTGTTGAAGGTATAGGTAGTAGGTAATATTCCTAGATTACAACCTAAACCTACCTAGATATCTGTTCCAGAAAATAATGACCGTAAAAAGGATTTACCTATGCTTTTGTAAACCTACTTGAAATCTCTCCACTTTTCTACTCTAGCCAAAAATTGTATCATTTCTTGTACAGCATATATGAAATTTCTATTACCTATTCTATATTTTTAACATCTGTATTTAAAACTTCATTCTATAACGATGTCTTGTACTTATAAATATGTTGTATTATATTTTATTTCAATTATGTATTGAGTTAAAGAAAGAAAGCAAAGAGCTAAGGAGAATAAAAAAATGCATTAAATAAAGGTAATGTTCCTAGATTACAACCTAAACCTACCTAGATATCTGTTCCAGAAAATAATGACCGTAAAAAGCCTTTACCTATGCTTTTGTAAACCTACTTGAAATCTCTCCACTTCTCTACTCTAGCCAAAAATTGTATCATTTCTTGTACAGCATATATGAAATTTCTATTATTCTATATTTTTAACATCTGTTTTTAAAACTTCATTCTATAATGATGTCTTGTACTTATAATTATGTTGTATTATATTTTATTTCAATTATGTATTGAGTTAAAGAAAGAAAGCAAAGAGCTAAGGAGAATAAAAAAATGCATTAAATAAAAATTTAGAAAAATGATTCTGTTTCTTATTTTCGTTATTTAAGGTTCGATTGCGTCCCATATTATTTAGACAGCCGATCTGATCAGGGACACTTACTACGGGATGGGCATGCGACGACATAGACCACAATACATGATTCTAATGTAGCAGTTGTTTCATTGCTACGAAACAAAAAGGGCGGTGAAACACCCAACTAAAAAAAAAAAAAAAAAAAAAAAAAAAAAAAAAAATAAGGAAATCTTAAAATTTAGCTTCTGATGAAAACTCAATCAATTTTTGGGTACCTAGACCGTAATTTTCCAATTTCACTTTTGGAGTTCCGTCGGTAGAAGTGCTTTCGAGGTTTTTTGGTGTTTTTAAAATGATTTCATTTTTGAAATTTTGTTTTGATTGTTTTTAATCTCATTTTCCATTTTGTTTAAGTGCAATATATTTTTTGTTACTCTTTTTTTCATCTTTGTAAATTTGTGAATAATGATCTTTGTGTAAATAGCTAATATTTGTGTACATAATTCTTAAGTAGGTATTATTTTTTTATTTGTATTTATTGAAGTGTTCTAAATACAAATAAAAAAAAAATAATACATTATTATAAATCCATTTTGCATCTGTTCTCTTGGTTTGAGCTAAAGAATTTATGTTTAATAAAGGTTCCACGTCACTGTTATAACTCCTGAGGTTTATGTATACCAGATGGTCACCCATTCACGTACCAATCACGCATTTATTTGTATTTATTAAAGTGTTCTAAATACAAATAAAAAAAAAATAATAATAATACATTATTGTAAATCCATTTTGCATCTGTTCTCTTGGTTTGAGCTAAAGAATTGTCCAATATGTTTAATAAAGGTTCCACGTCACTGTTATAACTCCTGAGGTTTATGTATACCAGATGGTCACCCATTCACGTACCAATCACGCATAACGTTACTTAACTTCAGTGAATCATTGGGAACTGGTGCTTTGAACGTGCTATCACCAATCACCACTGGCTGGTACAAAGACCACATTTTGGCTACTTCTTGGTGCCCCCGGAAATTTATGCAATGTGCTACAAATAAAACAAAATTTCGTTTTACTTTTATGGGAGTTTTGACACATCCACCAATTTGCTACACAGTGGGTGCCTACATTCCTAAGTATGTAGGTACATAGGAAATCAAAGTCTGTAGGTAATATGTATACTAAAATAACAGCATATTATATTACTTTCTATTTTTTGATTTGTTTAACATTGTTGTACCTAATTGATGTGTGTTTTACTTCTGATGTCTTTCTTGGTGAAAAAATAATGTAAAAATTCTTATTTTTAGTAATTTCCAGTTTAGAATTCGAAACAAATTCGGAAATGAAACAGGGACAAAGGGTTTAATAATTATGTTGTACTTATTAAAGTATATAGTACCTACATATATATCAAAAAATTTATAATCTAATAAAAATACACCTATCGTATTTCTTATCCTAAAATCTTATCTTGTGAATTCATCTACCTAAGGAGGAAGATGTTTGTGTACGTAGGTACGAGACGAGCATATTATGAGTATCCAAATGAATAAATGAAAATATTAATAATTAATTAATATCTATATTATTAGATATCTGTTGAAGGTATAGGTAGGTATATGTAAATAAGCACTATTATTATTATTACCTGCCTACATCATGTTTATGAAATGTTTTGAAATCTGATAGTCCGTGCGAGTTTTTGAAAACATAATAGTCAATGTTCAAAAAGCTTTAGAAATTTTTGGTAAAGGATATGAAACCAGTGGGGGTATTTGTCAAATTCCCTATTTTTATAGTCAATCAAAATTTTGCTGACAGTCTAATTAGCTTTTGAAAGGTATGAGGTAGCGCGTCCGCCTTGTAAGTGCTAGGTTGCGGGTTTAATTCCCGCCCAAGGTGGACTCTAGCCTAGCGGAAACAGATAAGGTCCGTTCTCGGAACGGCTGGCTTTCTCCTATCCTGTTCTATTTCTCTCTTCGATTTCGGGACGATAAGACCTCAGTAGTTACAGTCTCTCTAATCAAAACTTTTTTTATGGTCCTAAGGACTCTTCGTTTTTCAGCACTGGATATTTTATTTTTCTATGAATAGATCGACCCACCCCGTCAAAGGCCCCTGAGGTGAGGCATCGAATAAAAATGGTCGAACATAGGCCCTCTCCTACCATTTCAAAACATGGACGCTTTCCGATGAAAATGTCCGATAAAAAATATAAACCTACCCGGGAAATTTGCATACAATTAAATTATGAATAGGATTTCACCCCATTTTTTATTTTTCCCCGAAATATTGTGTTCAGAAAAATTATAGGTTAGGTACATTTTTACCTCTCAATGTTTAGGAAGCATGTACACGGGTACCTACATGTATGACTACTAGATACTATTAGTACCTACTACATAGGTACATAGGTAGGTACATGGGTATAATAAGGAAAGAGAAATTGTAGGTAGCTACCTACCTCGGTAGGTATGTAGCATACATTTCTTTTCCGTTCTGATTTGGTGTAAAAAATTACAAAACTTGAATGAGTAGGTAATTTATTTTCGTGTTTTCCAAAATATTTATGAGTAGGTGGAGAGACCGCTATGATTATAATTATAGGTAGGTAGATATTAATATGGTAGTAGGTACACAGGTAGGTAGGTAGGTACCTACACGGGTGACTAAACCTGACTTTATAATGGTCACACGAAAAACTCAATGGTAAGAATAGAGAGGCGAGTAAATTGTACCTACCTATATATAGTTGTAAATCTGTCCTAGGACAGGTACCACCGTGAACTTCAACTTTTCTGATTCATGATCCTCTTCTCCATCTTTCACGATCTTGTGCTTCTTCCTTTATTTCTTGAAAAGTCTTTCCCTGCAAGATGTCGGTCAGCATTCCGAATTTCTTCCTTCCTCTTGATCTTGTTCCTTCTATTTCACCTTCCATTATTCTTCTCTGTATACAGTCTCTTCTTAATATATGTCCCAGCCAGCTCCTTTTTCTCTTCTTTATAGTTCTCAGAATACTCCTTTCTTCTCCAACTCTTCTCAAAACTTCTTCATTTCGTACTTTATCCGACCACTTGATGTTTTCTATCCATGTTTTTGATATACATATCATGTATTAACTACCTATTAAGGAGCGCGGTAGCGCTCCGCCCCCCCAAGTCAAGAAAGTTTGACCGCTTCATGAATTATATTTATTATCAACCTATTATAGACTCTGAAATCTGAGTTGATACATAGGTACCTACCTAAATACTGAATATGCTTACTTCTGAAGCAACTACGTGGGTACCTATTTAAAAATTAGGTTCATTTATTTTTCTAAATGTCTATGAACTTAGATGGGTAAGTACTTACAGCAAAAAATAGTGATATCCCCCCAAAAAAACACTTCGTGTTAAAAAATTAACGTCAAGAGTTACCCTCCACAAAAAAGTACTGATATAAAAAAAAGACGTCAATGTGGGACCTCCCTTCTACATTAGCTCTTCTAAAGAAAATAATAATTTTCCATCACTCCTACATAGTTTTTAAAGATGAGTGTTTCACCGTCGTTTTTATTTCGTAGCGATGAAACAACTGCTACATTGGACGCTTGTGGTCTGTGTCGTAGCATGCCAATGTGTCAATTTACCTTGCTGTTGAACCATTGATCCCGGATTACGAAACCTAGATCTTGACCGCAGAACAGTAATGAAGATAATAATGTTAATTGTTTTGTAATTTTCATCAGTGCACTGCGGTCAAGATCTAGGTTTCGTAATCCGGGATCAATGGTTCAACAGCAAGGTAAATTGATGTAGGAGTGATGAAAAATTATTATTTTCTTTAGAAGAGCTAATGTAGAAAGGAGGTCCCACATTGACGTCTTTTTTTTATATCAGTACTTTTTTGTGGAGGGCAACTCTTGACGTTAATTTTTTAACACGAAGTGTTTTTTGGGGGGGATATCACTATTTTTTGCTGTAAGTACTTACCCATCTAAGTTCATACACATTTAGAAAAATAAATGAACCTAATTTTTAATAGATACCCACGTAGTTGCTTCAGAAGTAAGCATATTCAGTATTTAGGTAGGTACCTACATATGTATCAACTCAGATTTCAGAGTCTATAATAGGTTGATAATAAATATAATTCATGAAGCGGTCAAACTTTCTTGACTTGGCGGGGCGGAGCGCTACCGCGCTCCTTAATAGGTAGTTAATACATGAAATGTATATCAAAGTTTTGACTCGATTGGGAATTGAACCAGTATATTCCTCTTTCAAAGGCGATTTCAATTGAGAAAATAGGTGAGAGATTAAGGTAGAAGTTATACACAGGGCTAAGCTTTAGGTTAGGCTAAGCTTGAAAAATAGAAAGAAAAAATTCGAAAGATATACCTACCTATTTTTTTCTTCTTCTATTTTTCAAGCTTAGACTATCCTAGACACAATACATCCCATTTAAGGGTTCTATTATTAACCCAGGCAATTGGGCATGCTACGGCACTATTGTAGCAGTTGTTTCACTGGTACAAAAGCACTAAATAAAAACGGCTGTGAAACACTCATCTTTTGTATGTAGGTATGTACCTAGCACCTACGAAGAAAATAATTATGTATCTGACGTGCTCAGCGCCTCAGCATAATATCAAAAGAAAACAACTTTAAATAAATTGGCCAGTAACTTAAATTCTCGGAAATCAAGGCTGTCTTTCTCCTATCCTGTCTTCCTTCCTTCTTTCATTACTTCCTTTTTTTTCATCAGCCTAGTTAGCTTGGTT